>NW_006800247.1:74256-78067 GCF_000485575.1 Poecilia formosa | reverse complement strand
ATTTTGACATTCTTCAGACAATGATGGTATCTAGTTTGAGAAGTGTATCAGAAATTCCTCAGCACAATACATGGTGCCGCTATCACCATACTTCACAGCTTGGATGATGTTCTCAGGCTTGCAAACTGCCAGAGAGCACGTCACTAAACCAAAAAAAGACATTTGTCCTCGAGTACATTTCCAAACTGTCACCTGGACTTTATACCGTTTCTAGAGAAAGGGCCTCTTCTTCTCTGAGTGGTTTTTCAGTTCATGTAGGTACTTGGTTAGTTTCATCCTTGATAAGGAAGCAGGAACTTTGAACTGTGTCTGGCATTAAATTAACTTTGTATGCAGCTAATGATGGCTCTCTTGAAAGAAATGGATTGTCTCTTGTTAATTTCTTCTTGTTTTCTCCAGACTGGTGAATATTTTGGGGCTGAGGTTTGTGCCATGGATGTGGATTCCGATGGTGTGACTGATCTAATCCTCATATCCTCTCCGATGTACAAAGACGTTGATAGAGAAGGACGAGTTTATGTCTGTGAATTAAGTCGTTTGGTAAATATTGTGTGATTTATGTCTTTTTGATTTGATGTCCTGTTATTATTTGGATAAAAACACATAACTTTTTCTCATCCACATATTTTTCCAGGATATGCAATGTCACTTTCATAAACCATCAGAAATAACCACACTAAGAGGTGATGCGTCTGTCAGAGGGAGGTTTGGGTCGTCTCTTGCTGTTGTGGCTGATATAAATGCAGATAAATTCAATGATTTGGCCGTTGGAGCTCCTTTGGAGAATGATGGCCAAGGCAGCATCTACATATTCCAAGGAGAAGGAGGAAGAAAAATAAATCCTACTTACTCACAGGTGAGCAAAATACAAACACAAACCATTAAATGCTTTTGGTTTTCAGCATGAGTTGAACCTTCACAGTTGGTAGGGTCATTATTGAATAGAGTTTACTTGTTCTTCATATTATTCTATAAGTTCTCTCCAGGTACTCTGACTTCCCCCCACAGTCCCAAGATGAAACTACTAGATCAACTGGTTATGTTCAGTCACCCTTAAAAGAGTGTGTGTTTGTCTGTTGCCTCATGGTGGGCTGGTGACCTTTACCCCCAGCCACCCTTTGACTCTGCACAGACAAGCTGATATAAAAAATTGATGGATGCACTTGATAAACGAAGATGTTTTTCATTACACAGAGAATTGCTGCATCTGCAGTCCAATCAGGCCTGAAGTCATTTGGCATCTCAATCAGTCAGTCTTCCTACGATCAGAGTGGTGATGGACTTCCTGACTTAGCAGTGGGTTCAAAGGGAAAAGTTGTCCTACTCAGGTAAGTCTCCATTGTTGTTATTTATTAACACACATCTTCCCTAATTCAAATTATTCTTCTTCATTTGCAACCTAAATATGTTTATGCGATAAATGTGCTAATTGCTTCACGATCTCAAAACAAACAACATGGCCTTTTCTGTTTCTAGATCCAGACCAGTTGTAACAGTGACTGCCACTGTGTCGTTCAACCCAAATCTGATCCCAACTCAAAACCCAGACTGTTCAAAACCACTGCCAAGCAAGGCTACTGTCTGTTTTATGATGAACAAGTTGTCTCACATGAATGAAGGTACCTACTTGACTCTAATTTTTAATTTATATTTTTAACAAAGCACTTTCATGAAACAAAACACATTTTCCAGCTCAAGCACAGGTTAATTTCACTTTAACTTTGGACGCAAATCGTAAGATACCAAACAACCGAGCTGAGATCAGCAAGGATGTGAGGCACAAGAGTGGATCGCTTAATCTTATATTAAATAAGGAGAAATGTGATTATGTTGTCTTCTTTATCAAGGTAAGTTCTAATGCAACTATTGCAGTATTCTACAACTACATAAGATTCTACTGTTTTTTTAAATTATCTTTTGTATTTCATAATGTCTCCATTGTCTTGAAGCCTTGTCCAGATGATTCTTTCAATCCACTCAATAATGAGCTCAGATTCACATTTGATGGTTTAGTTTCTGGCTCAAACCCCAGACCAAGCCTTTCTCCAAAGGTTCAAACCACAACCTTGAATTCTGTGAGTAACTCCTGTACACCCTTTACCTGATGAGCAAAATCTTCATGGTTCATAGTTCCTTTCATGGCTACTGCTATTCCGTACAAAATGTTTATGCAGTATTAAATGACAAATTTATCTGAAAATCATATGACTGACCTAAATATAATTTTTTCTGAGTAGATCTCCTGAATAGTTTGCTTCTCATTCACAGCTTGGCTTTAAGATCAACTGTGGAGCTGATAAAGTTTGTGAAGATAACTTGAAGGTGGATTTCAACTTCACTACGTAAGAGAGTTGTTTCTGGAAGTAAAACCATGTGTGAACTTTTTCATATTATGTCTACAAAAACTACACATCTGCATATTTTTGGCAAAAGCAACAACTAAATGAGACTGAAAATCTTCAAGTTCAGCAAACTTAAGTTACAGTTTACTGAAATCAGGTGTTGACTAGCCTGGTGAAAACCATCCCCCTGTTCTACCTTGTGCCTCATACAAAGGGTTTAGACCCCTGGCTATAAAAACAATTGCTTACAGGTGGACGCCGGTGAAGTTTAAAATTTTTCCAGCAATCACTAACTTTTAACTGTGACGCGTGTAATGCACCAGTTCAATGCGAAGCTTACCAGAAGTGGCCTGCCCTGTAAACAACCATTCCCCACTTCAAAGTGCCGAGCTGAACAAGGCATCTCCTAATATTTAGAAGCATAGCCAGCATGTTCTGAATGACTATGTTCGCTTCAACGGCTGCCATTACTAAACTACAGACAAACAATAATTCCAAAGCCTTGCAGAAAATTGTCGTCATCGTTCATAATTTTTCTTTTTGTTCGCTAACTGGCCCGGTTGAAATGGCTAGGCAATGTGTGACAGACAATATATAAAAAGTTTTTTCTCCTGACTTTGCCTGTTAAATCAGATTTTGCTTCTCCTGTTTTATGTCAGGTAAAATTACCAAATGATTTCTACATACTAAATCCCAACATAATGAGAGGAAGATAAAATTATATTTCCTCAAATTCAGAAGGTTCCATACATCTCCATAGTATTTGGTAGAGTTGCATTTGAATGGGCTTTTTGATAACTGCTTCAAAACCTTAACTTTGTTTTCCTCAAATCACATTTTAACTAATCTAGTAGTGGCTTGGTTACAATCACTTCCATATTTATGAAATCCATTTTTGCCCAAGGTTAATGTGTTTAACAACATTTTCAGATTATGTTCTTCTCTCAGGATACTGGTGTATTTTGTGAAATACACTAGCCCCTCCTGCAACAGTCTGGGGATGTTTTCAGGTGTGTAGCAGGCCATTTCATCCACATACTACATTTTGGAGTCTTGAAAGAGGATACGTCTCCACATATTAAGGTCCTTGCCCCTGATGGCATTTGAGAACCATTATCTGGTGTTTCGTGTTGCTTTTGGAGCAATTACTTCATCCTCGCTCCATCCATGTTTGAAAGTGTTAAAAGGTGGATAATGAACCTCTCTTTCCAGGTTCAGTCAGCATCTTCACCAGGTCTTATGCTTCTGTGCATAAAGAAATGAAATGAAATGAAATGAAATTTTATTCGAACATGATACAAATATAAAATAAAATAGTGCACAGTAACAAGAAGTGCATAAGAAAGAAGAGAAAATACAGATTTTTTTGTTTCAGTTAACATATCATGCTCAAAATGGGGTAGGAAGAAGTGAGAACTTATAAACTCCTACCCCTAAACACTTGAAACTTTAGAGTCCTACTGTCATTA
>NW_006800247.1:53595-74246 GCF_000485575.1 Poecilia formosa | reverse complement strand
CGCAAATCGTAAGATACCAAACAACCGAGCTGAGATCAGCAAGGATGTGAGGCACAAGAGTGGATCGCTTAATCTTATATTAAATAGGAAAAACTGCACTGATGTGGACTTCAGAATTGAGGTAAGTCCTAATGGGACCGTTACAGTAATCTTATACAACTATATAATATTCAACAGTTTATTAATTAATCATCTTTCTATCTCAATGTCTTCCAGTCTTGTCCAGAAGATGCTCTCAATCCACTCAATAATGAGCTCAGATTCACGTTTGATGGTTTGTCTTCTGGCTCAAACCCCAGACCAAGCCTTTCTCCACAGGTTAAAACCACAACATTTCATCCTGTAAGTAAATCCTGTACATCCTGAATCTGAACAGAAAGATCTTTACTGAGCTTTAACCTTTCCATTACATTTGATGAGTTCCTTTCATGGTGAACAATATGACCGTTTCATACAAAACATTGCATCACAAAGTAATTTGAAAAACATAGGATTGACCTAAATGTGAATTTTTCTCTGAGTAGATCTGTTTAATAGTTTACTGTCATCCACAGATTGGGTTTGAGATCAGCTGTGGAGCTGATGAAGTGTGTGAAGATAATCTGAAGGTGGATTTTAACTTCACCGAGTAAGAGATTTGTTTCTGGAAGTAAAGCCTTGATGTGACCGGTGAACTATACATATATCTGCAAAACCTACATGTCTGCAAAGCAAGAGCTAAAAGAAATCTCTGAATTTTAGTAAAACTTCAGTTACAGTTGTATGAAACCAGATGCTTACAAAAACCATAGAAAAACATAGATAACTTTTCTGACATTAAATCAGATTGTGCTTCTCCTGTTTTATCTCCCAGAAAAAGGAGACAGGACGGTTCGTACTTTTGGGGACAGAGCATCCCATCACAGAAACTGCTATGCTTGTATATGTTACTACTACATCTTCTCTTTTTCAAATGGCTTGTGAGCATGGTCAGCTGTTGACTGAAATCCAACACAAACACACATTGTTGCCACCTATGGGGTGTGAAATGATAAATTAAAAAGGTTAAAAAAAAATTGGACTACAGGGCCATCTTGGCACAGAATCAACAGATTTCCACTTTTTTTTTTTCACTAATGCAAAATTATGAGTTTATTACAAATTTTCCACAAAAATGTTAAAAAGCATTTGGTGTAGGACACGCTAACTCCCACCTGCAGAATTTCATACTTCTACTCAACCGCTGCCTCACCTGAATGTGATGTAAAGACAACTTGACACCACATTCAAGATGTGGCGAGTAACAAAAAGTCAAATCTACCATCATACATTGCCGCAAATACAGAAAAAAATATTTTGGAAGAATTTGTAAATTTAGTAAAATACTGGGTATTTACGGTATATTAAGATTTCCCTTCAATAATTCTTTGCAATATTAGGTCAGAAGTGCGGCTTTCAGGCGCTGACAGCTGGGTAAAGTCGCTCAAAGCTCGAGCGCATTATACTTTGCCATTTTGATATTAGAATAATTCCCTTTACTCCTGCTTCTGACGCAGTGATGACATTGAGCCACTCATGGTACACAATATAATCCAGGAACATTTATTTGTGGGTTTCTTAATGGTTCATGTCTATCTATCTTATTCTACTGAGCTCACTAGTAGATATGAACAGAACCATTAGTAAATCACATTACAGTCTTTATGCACATGTCATTTATCATGTTTTTTCAGATCCTCAGTGGTTAAAGTCGGCATAGATGAACTTTTGAGTGCGACCGTCTTTGTGGAGAACAGAGGAGAAAACTCGTACAACAGTCGCATTACTCTCACATACCCTGTTGGGCTCTCCTACAGGAAGGTTACACCTCTGGAAGTAAGGCACTAATATTAATCTATGTTGGTGAAGCTGCTGCAACAAGCTGATGATCTGTTTTACTGCAGGGAAGAATTGAGTGCAACTCTGTGGACAGTGAGGATGGCGTAACAAGAGGAAAGACAGTCTGTAGCATCAACAAACCAATATTCAAAAGCAACTCTATGGTTAGTTTGTGCTGCTGCTTTATTCATTATTTAACCAGAAGAGGAAGTCTTCTGATCCCCCTCTTTCATTTCCTTTTTAGGCAACCTTCATCGTCTCCTATGGTTTCAACACCAACAGTGATCTTGGTAGAAAGATTGAAGTGACTGCGAACGCCTCCAGGTACAACACAAGAGTTTAAGGTGCAGCTCTTTGATGCTGAAGTTTTATCTAATTTTTTATTTGATGTTTCTCTTATAGTGACAATAAGCGTCACTCCCCTTCTAGTGAAGTCTACAAAAAACAGGAGATTGATGTCAAGTACAGTGTTTTTGTCACAATTGAAAGGTTTGTTAGTTGAAGCAAATAATTTATTATTTAAAAAAATCAACAATGGTTTAAATATATCTTATTAAATGAATGCATGAAATGTATGCTCAGCTCCCCCAGCTACACCAATTTCACATTTGGAGAAAATGCTGTTCAGAAACCACTTGAGCAAAAAATAAAGGTAGAAGATGATTTCACTCAGTCAGATCAGAAATATATTCTATATTTAACATTAGTCGTTATATAATTTGGGTTCTTTGTGTTTTATTCCCACTTCTCTTAGGTTTTTAACACGATCAGACCACTAAATTTAACTGTAGTGATCAAAGTTCCTGTAAGACTTGGTGACAAAGACATCTGGATGGACACGAGCAGTTTTCAGGTGAAAAATGCTACAAACTAGAACTAATTAAATGTAAGTAAGACTTAAACTGATGTGATGGAGCTCTGTTTTCAGATTCCAGGCTGTCAGAGCAGCAGAGATGAAGAACCTACTGTCACTGATCTTGTTAAGACAATAAAAAATAATAAAAAATATATATTGGTAAGTACGTTTTTATGCAGTGTTTGATGATAAGAGTAGCTCAAAAGTTTACACACCTTTGATTTTGAAAATTACACAAAATTTGTGATTTAAACCATTTCAGAAAAGTTTTGAAATAATGTGACATGTATCTGCTAAATTTGAACAGCAAATTCTTGACAAGTTTTACTGGATTCACATCACAGAACTAGTACTTTCTTAAAGTGTCTTTTAATTCAGTTTTTGCATTTAGTCTTCTGAAATTCCCACATTTAATCAGTATCATACAACTTTACCTTTGGTACAGGACTGCACTGTAGCAAAGTGCAGAGTGTTCAGATGCCCCAAGTTCATGCAAAGGAACAAGGACACAACGTACACCATCTATGCAAACATCAGCTCAGGATGGATACAACAGGTAATTGATGTGAAGTTCATATAGATGCACTGACTAGGCTGTAAAATGTAAAGAATAAACAATAAAAAAGCTTGTCTCTGATGTGCGTTTCTCTGTCTCAGATCGGACTTTCATCTGCTAAATTCCTCCTGACCAGTACAGCCAGTCTAGAGTACGATGAGAACCAGTACATCTTCTTCTCTACAACCTCTAATAGTGGCCCTCCTGTTCACCAGGTGATAGAATATGACTGTCAATGCCTTAGTATCAATCAGACCTTTAATGGTTTTATTTGAAACTTTTAAACCTCTCATTTTCAGATTGAGGCAGAGGTAGAAGTGTTTCCTAAACCAGATTTCACTAAAGAGATTATAGGAGGATCTCTGGGAGGATTGGCCTTTCTGGCTCTACTTACTGCTGGTCTGTATAAGGTGAGTCAACTGAGATTTACTTGAAACCCCAGTTGAAAATAATTGACACAACATGCCCAGTAATTTCTAACAAGCATTTTTTAAAGGGGACACATGATGCATTAACTTTTGGAACATTTTTATACTTCCATTTGCATCTCAACTGCTTCTAAAAAACAACATCCATCGATCCATTTTCTTCTGTTTCATCTGGGGTCGGGTTACGGGGGCAGCAGCTTAAGAAGGGAGGCCCAGACTTCCCTCTCCCCAGCCACTTCTTCCAGCTCTTCCGGGGGAACCCCAAGGCATTCCCAGGCCCATAAACATGAATATGTAGACGCTTCATGGAGCTCTGAGTCGTACGTTAACATCACCACCACCTTCTATGTGGCAGCAGAGCGATCGGAGCTCCTTAAGTCCTGTGCTGTGTGGACCTATTTCAACCGTTTTACGAAACAAACTGGATTCATTGGCATTACCTTTCACAGGTAAGGATGAAAGATCAAAATTACTCGACTTTGCAGCCAGAAATTCACTTCTAAACAACCGAAAAATATTTCCTATGTAGCTTAATTGGCCCGAAGTAACCGCTGATTGTTAGCGTAGCAGCTAACGTTTTTATACTGTTTTCTAATGAGAGAGGTGATAAAAAACCACTGTTAGAGGAGAAGTTTATTAAAGACCAGGGATTTAGTGAGGAAAGATCAGTCAGGATCAGAGCTGGAGCTGCTGTTCTTCAGTCTGTTTCCAGCTCAGCTTCGCCATGTCGGTATTTAGCTATAAAGATGCTACGAGTCAGAGCCCAACATGCTGAAAATGTCTTTTTCTGAATATGAAAGAAAAATATATGTATTTTCTATTACACTTTTGGATAATTTCTCTTTTATCTTTGGCTTTAGCCTGTGAACCTGGACGTCTCAGAAGTCACTGAGTTCTCCCAGTGTGACCAGCAGACTGAAGCCTGTGGCCAGTGTTCCCAGTATAATAAATAAATGTTTTGTTCTTTCACTTTTTGTGTATTTTTAAATATCTCAATCTGAAGTGTTAGTGTATTAATGTAGCTTATATAATGAAATAAAAATAATTTACTGTTAGAATTATTTTCACTCATTGCTGTCAATAGCAGAGTTGACATACTGTAGTAAATATTTTTTCTCTGGAAAAATATGTAGTTTAATGTTTGACAATGACTGATTTGTAAATCAAGTTATTTCTCAATAATGTATAAAAAATAAATACAAGAAAATTATTTGTTTCTTGTCTTGAAACGTTAAATGTACATTAAATTATGGAATTATGTAAATATGTACTTTAATAAAACACTGTAAAAGTGTGTCTGTTCATCAATGTCAATATAAAAATGACCAGAATCATTTCTATCAAACAAAAACATTGTGCTCTTTATTCAGAAGTGCCCCAAAACAATTAAATAATCACATCAAAAGCTAGAAACTCTGTCTTTAGTCATTTCTTTGATTGCCAAAAATATTAATGTGTGTGAAAAAATGTGTCAATGACAGACAGGGGCGCAGTAAAGGGGTGAAAAGTAATGACGATTCTAGGGGCCCTGACCAACAGGGGGCCCTCCACAATTTAATTATTTATATTTTGTTCATAGACATAAAATAAAATAAAAATCAGGGTCCTGTCAAATACAAAATTAATCACATTATATTTTCAAAGATTGTTTTTAGCAGTAAAAATTTAGTGTTACTCCTCCCAGACCAAAAAACACACATCCGTTTTTGCCCTGAACCCCCCTGGATATGCATGAAATGTTTCGTTTCTTCTCGGAGCGCTTAACAGTGACGTATGCAGCTACAGTGAGTAGAAGATGCAGATGAATACAGCTGCGACTGTGGCAGTTACTATGCTGCTAAGAAAAGTTATAAAATCAGGTTTTCAAAAACAAAAAAGAGAGAGGGAGAGAGAGAAAAAGGCAAGAGTGTTAATTTATAACCCAGTTTTTCTCCAAGAGAGGTGGGTAGTCTGTGAGATTATCAACCATTTAGAATAATTAGCTTAGCTACAGACTGCTGTTTGCCTCCATTTCACTAGCATTTAATGAATTAAAGAAAAAAATTACCAACATATTCATATATTTAACTTGTTCCCTGTGCCTTTTACCACTTAATAACAGATGAGTCAGTCAGCAGCAGCTCTAACCCACGTCCCTCCTGACCTTCTCTCTCCTGAGTGAAATTAAACCTGCATGTCACTTTTATATTAATATTTTTTTCACATATTTTTTAAAACTGTCATTATGTTGTGACAGTATGGTATGAGAGGTAATCTGTGAAAAATCTATTTCCTCTGCTTTTTCCAAATGCTAGAAACAACCAATCAGTGGCAGGAGAGTTTTAGTGCTGTCAATCACAATCTCATGTGGTGCTGCTCATCCTTCCTCCTCCTCGATTTGTGCCGTGCTGAAGCTAGCATAGCACAGAGCTGTGCAGATTCAAACTGTGAATGCTCAGTTTAGTTAGCATAGCTACCAATGATGGCAAATAAACGGTTTCTTGTGATGCTAAGTTGTTTCTCCCCCATTAGCACATTTAGCAGTGAGTGAATGAGGCTAATTGACAGTGGTAAGAGTGTCCCTACTGGTTCTGATTGGTTGGTTTGGTCAGTACGATGCATTACTTTAATCAGTAACAGTAATTCAGGAAGGAGATGGAGGAGATTGATTGTTTTCACAGATTACCTGTCTCATAACAAACTGCTACGACATCGTGACAGCTTTAACAAATATGGAGAAAACATATTTTTTATTAACGTTATGTAACACTGCAGCTTGAATAAAATGCAACTATATAGCATTTTTAGAAGTCTGGATTGCTTTATGTGTAGTTGCACATTGCTTTTGATTGTTACTCATGGGGAGAGACATTTCAGTAAGTTAAAACTAATAGAAAAATTTTAAGCAATCTACTTGCATACTGGATGTGGACTGATGGATGTTAAATCCATGAGCAGTAAACATTGTGCTAATTATCAGTATTTAGCCAAAGAAATCAAGGCAGATGCAAGCCTTTAAAATTGTGACGCTTTTTATAGGCCAAAGAAATCAAGGCAGATGCAAGCCTTTAAAATTGTGACGCTTTTTATAGGTCAAATAGACTCAAAAAATTTTAACAGAGGCTGCGCGGGGGAGGTGTGGGAGGGCAAACAAATTTTTTTTGTAGGGGGCCCAAGATTTCTGGCAGCGCCCCTGATGACAGGTATTAACTTAAAATACCTTGTAGAACGGCACTTTCTGAAGTTCAGTCCATTCACTTGTATTAGCTTACTGGCAGAGAAGCCACATTCAATATGGCAGACGCTGTGACGTATCGCAGCAATGGGCTGTCCCGCTCCATGAGGCGTCTACATATTCATGTCTATGCCCAGGCCAGCTGAGAGACATAGTCCCTCCAGCGTGTCCTGGGTCTTCCCCGGGGCCTCCTCCCAGTGGGACGTGCCCGGAACACCTCACCAGAGAGGCGTCCAGGAGGCATCCTGACCAGATGCCCGAGCCTCAACTGGCTCCTCTTGATGTGGAGGAGTAGCGGCTCTACTCTGAGTCCCTCCTGGATGACCGAGCTTCTCACCCTATCTCTAAGGGAGAGCCCAGCCACCCTGCGGAGAAAACCCATTTCGGCCACTCGCATCCGTGACTTTGTTCTTTCGGTCATGACTGAAAGCTCACAACCATAGATGAGGGTGGGAACGTAGATCGACCGGTAAATTGAGAGCTTCGCTTTTTGACTCAGCTCTCTCTTCACCACTACGGACCGGTACAGCGCCCTCTTCATGGCAGACGCTGTGCCAGTTTGCCTGTCGATCTCCCGCTCCTGCCTTCCCTCATTCGTGAACAAGATCCCCAGATACTTAAACTCCTCCACTTGGGGCAGATACCTCAGCAGGGTCCTGGAGGGTGCATGGGAGTTCGCCCAACCAATCTACTTGTGTTTTGTGTACTTGGAGAAGGCCTTCGAGCGTGTTCCTCGAGGAGCCCTGTGGGGGTTCTCCAGGAGTATGGGGTACCGGGCCTTTTGAAATGGGTCGTTAAGTCCCTGTACAACTGGTGTTAGAGTCTGGTCCGCATTGCCGGCAGTAAGTCGGGCTCGTTTCCAGTGAGAGTTGGACTCTGCCAAGGCTGCCCTTTGTCACAGATTCTGTTCATTACTGTCATGGAGAGAATTTCTAGGCGTAGCCGAGGTGTTGAGGGGATCCGTTTTGGTGGCCTTAGGATCACATCTCTGCTTTTTGTGGATGATGTGGTCCTGTTGGCTTCATCAGGTCGTCATCTAAAAACACAACCTAAGTACTTAAAAAAATACCCTGCCCAGTTACCAAGTGGATCTCCAGCATGTTTGGTTAACTGGTTATATTGATGTACATGCTGTACATTGGCTGCTGGAAAAGACAAGCTTTTTGGTATTGATCAATTAAACTAGCATTTAAAAAAACCACTTGCTACATTCTTGTTGGATGTGCAGAAGGTCCTTCTGCTTTTCAAAGATGTACCACTGTATAATTGCACATCAGTTTGTAGCCATCTTCATGTGTGAGTGTAAATATTCAGTTGGGAGGGCATGGGTAGCAGCAGATTATTAGGATTTAAAGTGGCAGGAGGCCCGAAAACAGTTCATTCTGAAAGGAGCTCTAAATAGAACCAACCAGACTGAACACTCATTATCTAATGACCAAACGCATTTTGCGTGTCAACAACGCATCTGACGAGCATTTTAAAGTCATATGCTCGACATTTTGCTGTAGACACGCGTTAAAATCGCTGTAGTGTGCATTGGGACGATCCGTTGTTTTCAGTTGCCAATTGGTTGATAGCAGCAAAATTTCAGATTTTCCAACTCCAGCGTCGGTCGCGTTGGACTCACTTGACGCTTGAAACGCTTTAACCACAGAGCGCTAGATGCGCAAAGCATGTAACAGACTTTGAATGTAAACCAGACGCCCCTGATGCTCAGATCGTGTTCGCTCTGAATGCAGCACAAGAATGATTTTGTGCAACATGTTTTGCACAACTTGTACAACTATCCTAACTTGTTCAAGAAAGCATAATAGATCACCTTCAAATGTTTATCTTATGTCTTCCAGCATTTATCTTGCCACATATAATTTTAATTCCACTTCTCTTTCCTGTTTTTCTTTTCAGGCTGGATTTTTCAAGAGCAAATATAATGAGATGATTAATGAAAATGCAGGAGCTGAAGGAGACGCATTAGCAGAGGAATGAAATTGCCTCTTATATGTCATGTCCATCCAGTACCTTTGTAATGATCACTGTTTCTATGAAATGGCCTTTTAATTTAGTGAATGTACCAAACACAATGTGTATTTCCTAAACCATACTAGTTTGAACAACAAACAGAAGTAAAATGTTTGCTGTGTAAACAGTAAAGGTATGTATGGAATAACTGTTAAAAAATTTAGTTTTTCTTAATGTTTGGGATGTGTTGAGGATACATTCTCTCTTTTAAAATGGCAATTGAAGACACAAAAGAGAGCTTTGCTGTGCTGCTCACAGTTATTGGGGACTTAAGGGGTTTAATAATGTTGATGTGTAAAAGACCTGAAACACATCATGAAATATTCACAAATGCAATGTAATGTTTCTGAAGCTTTACCAATAGTGTCTTAAAAATGACTGTTGAGTTTGTTTTGCATGTTAAATAAAACTGTTTGTGTTTAAATGTTTTATCTTTACCAGGTGAATTCATGGTGGACAAAAGAAACATAACAGTCAGGGATTTTCAAATAGTTCGAAAAACAACATGTTCAAGCTGCTTGAAGGCTAAAAAATTGTCTGTGCTTGACAAAAGTATATAAATAGCTTTATGTAAATAATATATGAACATGTTTCTTGTGCTGTGTTATTGTTAAAAAAAAACAGATATTTTATTTAAGAAAATTAATTATCAGATATTCTTGTCTTGTTCATCTTTTGTTGTATTAATGTGTAATATGATGCATGGAAACAAACAGCCAGACATATTTCTAAATCTTTAAAGGCTGATGGAAGAATTACTCCAAAGAAACATTTATAAATATAATTGCTTGATGGATAAAAATTCAACAAAAACAAATATCACCCAGATATCACAGAACTCTAAACTATTTGCGGAATATTTGCCAATTCGCAGATTATTCTGTAAAGCAAATCAAAATATTCTAAAAAAATAAAAATACAGCTTAGCATGTTGAAATACTTAAGCCTAAAGCTTCCACTGGCTCTAAAAGCTCTTAAAAGACTTTAAAATATGTTTGATAGTTTATAAACCACTGAAGAGCTTAGCACCAACATACATTAAAGGCCTGTTGTATTTGCAAATTTCAGCTCTTTGAAGGTGGCTGTACAAGTACTAATGGGGATGCATTTTAGTTCAAACCGTCACTTTGCAGGTGACTTTGCAAGGTTTTAGGTTCGAATCCCAGTCTAGGGACCTCCTCCATGGAGTTTGCATGTTCTCTCTGTCCATGCAAGTTGCGGTGTTTTGGGCTTGTTTTTGAATGTGAAGTTGCTCATTTGTGCTTGGAAATAAGTAGGGACACAAAAAGGCCTCAGATTTTGTCAAAACATCCAGGTAGTTTGAATCAGGCCCTCTCTGTCTATCATTTCCCGGATGATCCGTCCCGCTGTGTCTTTGTTAATGTCAAGGTAATATATTTGCTGTGAATGACGTCAAGCTTTGTGCTGTGCTCCAGAAAAATGCAAACATCGAGACTAATATGATCAGTGCAATAAACGTGGAAACAGCCACAAATGAACGTGTCCATAAAGTTACACAACTGAGCACCATAATCAGTAATATTAACAGAAGTGTCACAAATCTGTGCAGAAGGCCATCTGAGTTGTGGTGCCACAGTAGGAGCGCTGTGGGCTGGGCTGTGGCAGCAAACAGGGCCGTAACGCAGAACCTGGAGGTTGGGAGAATGAGGGAGTCTAAAATCCTACTTAGAGTTTTATAGACAATAGAGGAACACACAAAAATTACAAAAGTTTTTTTTTTTTGACAGTTGTAACCATTAAAGTATCTCCCATTTATTTCAACCTTCTAAGTGATGTTAGCACAAGAAAATAACTTCAGTTACGTAAGCATCCGCAAAGTTCAATGTAATTTTTACAGCTGTCAGAGGGTTGTTGTCAGCAAATGCTGAAAGTAACTAAAAAAGTGACTTTTTAGTTGCAGAGTAACTAATCTAATTTAGTTACTCTGCAAATCAAGTAATCAGTAATCTAAGTTATTTTTCAAGGAGTAATCAGTAATCCAATTAAAGTAAGCTTTTCAAAGTAACTATGCCATCACTGCGTAGCTCTGCCTTTTTATATCATGAGCCGAGTAGCTTCTTTTGTACATTTAAGTATTTATATTTTTGAAAGCATTATGAATTTGTTCAGATGATAGAAATGTACATTTGTTTTATTTAAAATAAAACATACATCTTGAAACTTGTCTGAATTTATTTTCATAACGAAACTTACTGTATTTTCCAGACTATAAGCTGCACCCCCATTTAAAAAATAAATAAATAAATAAAAAATTTAAAAAAAGTAAACATACACGTGTTTGTAAGCCACACCGGACTATAAACTGCACCCCCAAAATGTTTAAAAAAAAACTCAGTACACCCAAAATTTTAGTTAAATAAGTGATTTGAACATCACATTTATTACTTGACAAAGAAAAAATTGGCAAGTTAATGCTGTTTAACTGATCAACAACATATGCGGTCATAAAAATCTATCCTTGCGCGGACATGTCCAGGATGTCCACTTTGAGTCCACGGCTGTGCGGCAGCGTACCGGTTTGTGTGTTACCCAGAAGGCAGTTGGGCACAACACTGTGAGTGAAACAATGACTGGGGCAGGCTACTATATAAAGTACTGGTGTGTAATTTGGACATTTGTATAATATGGGATGAGTCTGTATTCTATGGGATGGGTGACAACCACCTCCGGCTAAAGAGCCCCCTGGTTGTTGAAGAAAAATCCACGTATAAGCCGAATGGTCCAAAGCTCAGGAAAAAAGAAGCGGCTTATAGTCCGGAAAATACGGTAAATATTTCTTACTGAGCACAATTTATTAAAAAAAGTAACTAAGAGGAAATAATCACAGATAAAAGGAGCAAAGGGTTTAAATTAGGACTTATTACTATGTTAAAATGGACCCATCAATTGAGACATTCATCCAGTCTGACTGAACTTGAGGTATTTTGCAAAAATAAATGGTCAAAACTTCTGTCTCTAGTTGAGTAAAGTATAGGGAGACTTCCTGCTGCAACCACAGTAAAAAGTGGTTGAAGATCCAAAATATATGCATAATTAAGATTACATCCTACTTCTGCCCCATACACTGCAAAAACACAAAATCTTACCAAGTATTTTTGGTCTAATTTCTACTGCAAATGTCTTAATACACTTGAAATTAGACAAAACTCACTTACAAGTAACTTTTCAACAAGAATCAATAATTCCTTAATATTGATGCAAAAGTTGGATTATTGACCTGTCCAGAGTCTGCCCCGCCTCTCGCCCATTGACAGCTAAAGATAGGCAGTTGCAATGGTTGCAAAAGATGATTTTGCAACCATCTTTACAAGATTCAGGTCTGACCCCAATGGGATCAGGGTGTAAGAAAATGGATGGATGGATGATGCAAAAGTACCAGTTCCACTGGCAGACTATTTCAACTATAACATGGAAAAAATATGTTGTTTAAAACAAATGGTGTTTTTGCATTCTAGTCAAGTCCTATTTTTGTGGGTTGTCATATAATCAAAGTAGAATAGGATGGGGATTGAAGATTAATGAAATGGGACAAATTGTGGCACACAGTATGTAGAGCAAGGTCTTCATCCTTGGTCCGCAAGCTTTACATGTTCCCCATTCTGGCCCAACTGATTAAAATAATTACACTACCTCTTTAGCATGCCAAACAAACAAGATGAGAATATTGAGGAAGTCTAAGAAAAGCAGAAATGTTCCATTTTATTTGTTCCATTTTATTTTTTACTTATGTGTTGTGGAGAGGCTTAAAGGACTGATGTACGACTGGACAAATGGCTAAATGATAAAATTTTCCCACACAGATTATATGAACTCTCTGGTTTATGATAAGGATCATAAAACATAAAAAAAATTAAAATCAGTACAAAAATACAGTGGATATAAATATTTGTGGATCAGTATTCGCAGATTTTTTTGTTTAGCATATCTAAAATATTTGAAAGAAAATTCAGCTTGATAAGCAGAGATACCGAGGTATGATGATACTTGGCATGCTAATGGCTAGCTTGCAATCTAGAAAGACTGTAGAAAGCCTGAGGAAAGCCTCCACTGTCCATTAGGGCTGTATAAGTAAATCGATTCGGCGATATATATTGATATTTTCCGCCCTCGGAAAGTATCGATCCGTTAAACCACAGGGGTCCATAGCCTTATAGCTCTTTTTAACGTCTAGTTTGTTAAGGTGTAGCAGCAAGACTCCGCCTCCCTCAGTCTCACTTTCAACTTGAGCTTAAAGTGCACATTATAAACTACACACCAGTTTTTAAATTGTGTTAATAGGCCAAGTATAACCGGAGTTATGCTAAAATTAGTAAACCATATTTTCTGAATGTCAGAGAAATGTCAAAAGTGCCACCATTCCCCGGCTTTTCCGATTATGTGAGAGTGAATGAGCTTCCAAACGTACAAAACGAAACAAAACATTAGAGTCCTGTGTTTTTGGAAATGTAAAATCTTCAATAAATAACGATGGGCTTTATTTTTTTGCTGAGAAATGAAGCAAAGTTGCGCAAATAACCGTGAAAGAGAAGCGGAATGGAGAAGCGGAAAAGAGTAGTGGCGCGAACGGAGCAGCTGCAAAAGCAGTGAAATCGCGAAATTAATGCAAATTTCGACTGGTAGCATTCACTTCGTAATTAGTTTTTAGCTAATGGCTAATGGGTTGATAACAGCCGAAGCGGGCGCGCAGCGGCGCTGTATTTTGAGCAGGAAGACGAAGAGGAAAAACCCCCAGCAAGGAATCCGCGGCGCAGTGAGGATTTCCATGATAACAATGGCTGATCGATCATTCTTATTAGCAACAGACAAAGAGTATCAGAGACTGAGAGTACTATGTGTGACAAAGTGGTTCAGTTTATGTTCACCACTTGTCCCTTATATTTTATCATTCACTTATTTTTATAGTTGGTTATAATAATTAATGTAAACATTGCAATTTTGCTTTACTTACTATCCCGGGTTTGTTTGTGTTAGCATTATGTTGCAGGATCTATCTATGTTTAGGTTGGTTATTATTTCTGGATTGTGAGTTGAATTTGTTTCAAGGTGTATTTATTTTTTTTGAACTCACCATCATTTGTCCTTGTAGATCTGCAGGAGTGTGGGAGGGGCCGACCCAGTACTTCCTGGTTAAGTGGCTGGATGATGTCAGTGATTACCTTATTGGGTTCTACCAATTAGAGGGTTTTTCTTTTGTGTATTGCTTTGTTTGTTTTTCTTTAAAAATAATCTTTTGAGTTATCTTGGATTATGTGACTTATTTTGCAGATAATTTCATTATGTAGGAGTTTGTAAATTGATTTGTAGTTTTGGTGTTTCTTTGTTTAGAATTTGTTTGTTTGACCTGTTCCTTGGTGGCTGTGTCCAATCAAGCACAGGTGTGGTGCCAAATTTGTATAAAAACAGTGAGTTTTGATTGCTGGGAGAGAAGTCAGAAATGACTGAATAAAAAAATATAACTGGAAGAAACTGAAGCAGTGGCTGGTCCTGATTTTCTGCTCACCTCTGATCCTTGAGCCTAACCTACTTTACACTATGAGATTCTGGCAGTCTGAGAGGCAGCTACTCAGAGATCCAAGCAGGGGAATAGCGGCGCTGCGTAGCTGCAGGGAGTCGATCACTACGGGGTGAGGCGGAGCCACGACTTTAGCAGTTAGAAGAAAGCAGCTTACAGCCATAGTCCAAAAGACTGCATTTGTGGCTGCATTTTTACTCCAAAATGCAGCCACAGTCTCCAAAAGAAAAAACATAAGTGGAATCATTTGCATATTGAGAGTCTACAGAGGCTGATAATCTCCCCATTCTGCTCCTGGATTACCGTTTAAATTTTTGAGTTTTATGTCAAATCCACATGAATTAAATGACAGAAACTAATTCTCTCACTGCATCTTTGATTCATTTTGTCCAGCTGCAGACTGTTAGACTGTCCAATCAGAGTCAGGTATTGTGTAGTTGGTGCTTTTAATCAGTTTTCAGTTAACTAAATTAAAGTCTGTGGAACACAAAATGTCACTAAAATCACTCTGTCCTTCTAAAATCTTTCAGAAAATAGTAAAAATGCACTGAATCGTAGCAAATTGTATCGCTCAACAAATATCGTGATACATATCGTATGGGGACCAGAAAATCGTATATCGTCTTGTGAAATTATTGTATCGCTACACCCCTACTGTCCATATTAATGCATATTGAGGTATATTAAGTGTGTGTGGTAGTGTAAGGAAAACAGTTTTAAGAGACTCTCCCCCAAATATGGCTGTTGATTCATTTTTGCTCAGTTTCCTGATTAAAACAGTTTTAATCTATTTAATTTTTNAGGATGGCGTAACAAGAGGAAAGACAGTCTGTAGCATCAACAAACCAATATTCAAAAGCAACTCTATGGTTAGTTTGTGCTGCTGCTTTATTCATTATTTAACCAGAAGAGGAAGTCTTCTGATCCCTCTCTTTCATTTCCTTTTTAGGTAATCTTCATCGTCTCCTATGGTCACAACACCAACAGTGATCTTGGTAGAAAGATCGAAGTGACTGCGAACGCCTCCAGGTACAACACAAGAGTTTAAGGTGCAGCTCTGTGATGCTGATGTTTTATCTAATTTTTTAACACATCTTTCCCATCCAGTGACAATGAGCGTCACTCCCCTTCTAGTGAAGTCTACAAAAACAAAGACATTGATGTCAAGTACAGTGTTTTTATTACAATTGAAAGGTCTGTTAAATCAAGCAAATTATTATTTTTTTTATGGTTAAAAGATGTCTGATTAAACAATTTCATGAAATGTATGCTCAGCTCCCTCAGCTACAACAATTTCACATTTGGAGAAAATGCTGTTCAGAAACCACTTAAGCAAAAAATAAAGGTAAAAGAAAATTTTATTGGGATCAGCAATATATTCTACATTCTGGTTAGTCATCATATAATTTGTGTTCTTTGTGTTTTATTCCCACTTATCTAAGGTTGCTAACACCATGAGACCACTAAGTTTTACTGTAGTGATCAAAGTTCCTGTAAAACTCGGTGATAAAGACATCTGGATGGACACGAACAGCTTTCAGGTGAAAAATGCTACAAACTAGAACTAATTAAATATAAATAAGTCTTGAACTGATGTGATGGAGCTCTGTTTTCAGATTCCAGGCTGTCAGAGCAGCGGATATGAAGAACCTATTGTCACTGATTTTGTTAATACAATAAAAGAAAAGAAAATATTGGTATGTATGTCTTGCCTTTCACAAGTTTACACATTTCATATATTTTTTTAAATTAAAAATGTGACTTTTATAAGTAATTTCACAATAGCTTCCACACAATGTGCCATGAATCCTGTGCATTTCAACTTGAAATTTATGAGGCTGTATTGTGTTCACTTCATAGTACTAATTAATACTTTGTTAAACTGCTTTTTTTGATTTAGATTTTGCATTTAGTCTTCTGAAATTAATCAGCATTATGCAACTTTACCTTTGCTACAGGACTGCACTGTAGCGAGGTGCAGAGTGTTCAGGTGCTCCAAGTTCATGGAAAGGAACAAGGACACAACGTACACCATCTCTGCAAACATCAGCTCAGGATGGATAGAACAGGTAATTGATGCCTCAATGTAGATGCACTGACTAGATTTTAAAATGTAAAAAATAAATAAATTAAAAAAGGACAAAAAAGCTCATCATCCCTGATGTGTTTCTCTGTCTCAGATCGGACTTTCATCTGCCAAGTTCCTCCTGACCAGTACAGCCAGTCTAGAGTACGATGAGAACCAGTACATCTTCTTCTCTACAACCTCTAATAGTGGCCCTCCTGTTCACCAGGTGATAGAATGCTGCTGTCAATGTCTTAGTACCAATCAGACCTTTAATGGTTTTATTTGAAACTTCTAAACCTCTCATTTTCAGATTGAAGCAGAGGTAGAAGTGTTTCCTAAACCAGATTTCACTAAAGCGATTATAGGAGGAATTGTGGGAGGGTTGCTCATTCTGGTTTTACTTACTGCTGGTCTGTATAAGGTGAGTCAACCGAGGTCTTCTTAACATCCCTAAGCTCCCCAGTTGAAAGTAATTGACAAAACATGACCAGTAATTTCTAACAAGCAGATTTTTTTTAATGGGGACACATTATGCAAAATTAACTTTTGCACATTTTTATACTTCCATTGGTAAAATGGACCGAACTTTTCCAATCATTTTGACCAAATCAACATACTTTACACTAGAGTCACATTTACCCTTAAGCATTCACACATTTAGACACCAATATGCAGATTGGTAGGCAATTTGGGGTTAAGTGCCTTGCCTAGAGGAAGCTGGAATCGAACAGAGCCACAGTCTCCCTTTGAATCATTGGCATCTCAACTGCTTCTAAGCACTTAAAAAGTCCAAGCACTTGGGGGGGAGATACCCAGCCCAGTTACCTAGCAACCCAAGTGGATCTCCAGCATGTCTGATTAGCTGGTTTTATTGCAGTACAATTGCAGCTGGAAAAGACAAGTTTTGTGTGATGGACCAATTAACCAGCATTTAAAAATCACTTGCTACATTCTTGTTGGTTGTGCAGGAGGCTCTTCTGCTTTTCAAAGATGTACAGTTGTATAATTGCACATCAGTTTGCAGCCATCTTCATGTACGAGTGTAAATGTGCTGTTGGGGGGCATGGCTAGCAGCAGCTTATTTGGATTTAAAGTTATAGGAGGACCTAAATCAGTTCATTCTGAAAGGAGCTCTAAATAGAACCGACCAGACTGAAGTCTCATTATCTAATGAGGGTTCACACCAAACGTGCTGTACATGTCAACAACGCGTCTGATGAACACTTTGAAGTCAGAAGCTTGACATTTTGCTGTAGACACGCATCAAAATTGCTGTAGTGCGCACTGGGACAAGCTGTTGCTTTCAGTTGCCGATTGATTGGTTGACGCTCTCCCGTCTAGTGGCAAAATTTCAGATTTTCCAACTCCATCATTGGTCGCGTTGGACTCGCTTGACGCTCGAAACAAAACATATAACATAGACTCTGAATGTAAACAAGACGCCCCTGACGCTCAGTTCGTTTGAATGCAGCATATTATTATTTTGTGCACCATGTTTTGCATAGCTCATAGAACTATCCTAACTTGTTCAAGGAAGCATAATATGTAACCTTCAAATGTTTATCTTATGTCTTCCAGCATTTGTCTTGCCACATATAATTTTCATTCCACTCTCTTTACTGTTTTTCTTCTCAGGCTGGATTTTTCAAAAGCAAATACAATGAGATGATTAATGAAAATGCAGGATCCGAAGGAAACACATTAGCAGAGGACTGAAATTCCCTCTTACTTGTAATGTCCATCCAGTACATTAGTAATACTAGTTTCAACAACAAACAGTAGTAAAATTTTTGCTGTTGTACACAGTAAAGGTATGTATACTGGTAAAAATGTAGTATTTCTTAATTTTAAGGAAGTGTTAAGAATACATGATCTCTTTTAAAATGGCAACTGAAGACACAAAAGAGAGCTTGGCTGTACTGCTCACAGTTACTGGGGATTTAAAGGGTTTAATAATGTCGATATGTAAAGGATCTGAAACACAAAATGTACTATCCACAAATGCAATGTAATGTTTCAGAAGCTTTACCAATAGTGTCTTAAAAATGACTGTTATGAGTTTGCTTTGCACTTTGAATAAAACCGTTTATATTTAAATGTTTTATCTTTACCAGGTGATTTCATGGTGGACAAAAGAAACTTAACGGTCAGGGATTTTCAAATAGAATAACAACATGCTTTAAGCTACTTGAAGGCTAAAACAGTGTCTGTGCTTGACAAAAGTATGTAAATAGCTTTATGTATAAATAAATAACATATGCAAGATAAACATGTTTCTTGTGCTGTGTTATTGACAAAAAACAGATATTTTATTTAAGAAAATTAAAGAACAGATATTCTTTTCTTGTTCATCTTTTGTTGTATTAATGTGTAATATTATGCATGGAAACAAATAGCCAGACATATTTAAATCTTTAAAGGCTGATGAGAAACATTTATAAATATAACTGCTTGATGGATAAAAATCCAACAAAAATAAATATCACCCTGATATTGTAGAACTCTAAACTATTGTAGCCCTGGGGTTTGAGAACCACAAGAAGTGGGGGTTTATGTCTTTTGATAGGTAACTGGGGTTAAGAATGGGTAAGGGAGTTACATAAATGTATATTTCGGTGATTTACCTATTGTAGAGTACGGAGAGGGATGAATTCCTATGTCTGAGAGTAACTGAGATTTACGAGGGGGAGTGAAGTGTACGGAGGGAAAGAAAGGGGAGAGAGAGAGGATTCTGGGAGAAGAGAGAACGAGAGCGGAAGGAGAGAGGGGAGAAAAAAGAAAGAGGGATTGGAACAGTACGGGAAACAAAAAATTCGTGTTAAACATAGTTGGTGAGTTAGAAATAAGATTTTACGCGGAGGATAGTTCACAAATGAAGTTGAAAGCATTATGAATTTGTTCAGATGATAGAAATGTAAATTTGTTTTATTCAAAATAAAACATACCTCTTGAAACTTGTCTGAATTTATTGTCATAACGAAACTTACCGTATTTTCCGGACTATAAGCCGCACCCCCAAAATGTTTTTAAAAAAACTCAGTACACCCAAAATTTTAGTTAAATAAGTGAATTGAACATCACATTTATTACTTGACAAAGAAAAAATTGGCAAGTTAATGCTGTTTAACTGATCAACAACATATGCGGTCATAAAAATCTATCCTTGCGCGGACATGTCCAGGATGTCCACTTTGAGTCCACGGCTGTGCGGTAGCGTACCGGTTTGTGTGTGTTACCCAGAAGGCAGTTGGGCACAACACTGTGAGTAAAACAATGACTGGGGCAGACTACTATATAAAGTACTGGTGCGTAATTTGGACATTTGTATAATATGGGACGAGTCTGTATTCTATGGGACAGGTGACAACCACCTCTGGCTAAAGAGCCCCCTGGTGGTTGAAGAAAAATCCACGTATAAACCGCATGGTCCAAAGCTCAGGAAAAAAGAAGCGGCTTATAGTCCAGAAAATATGGTAAATATTTCTTACTGAGCACAATTTATTAAAAAAAGTAACTAAGAGGAAATAATCACAGATAAAAGGAGCAAAGGGTTTAAATGAGGACTTATTACTATGTTAAAATGGACCCATCAATTGAGACATTCATCCAGTCTGACTGAACTTGAGGTATTTTGCAAAAATAAATGGTCAAAACTTCTGTCTCTAGTTGAGTAAAGTATAGGCCCAACTGATTAAAATAATTACACTACCTCTTTAGCATGCCAAACAAACAAGATGAGAATATTGAGGAAGTCTAAGAAAAGCAGAAATGTTCCATTTTATTTTTTACTTATGTGTTGTGGAGAGTCTTGAAGGACTGATGTACGACTGGACAAATGGCTAAATGATAAGATTTTCCCACATAGATTATATGAACTCTCTGGTTTATGATAAGGATCATAAAACATAAAAAAAATTAAAATCAGTACAAAAATACAGTGGATATAAATATTTGTGGATCAGTATTCGCAGATTTTTTTGTTTAGCATATCTAAAATATATGAAAGAAAATTCAGCTTGATAAGCAGAGATACCGAGGTATGATGATACTTGGCATGCTAATGGCTAGCTTGCAATCTAGAAAGACTGTAGAAAGCCTGAGGAAAGCCTCCACTGTCCAT
>NW_006800247.1:50845-53465 GCF_000485575.1 Poecilia formosa | reverse complement strand
TCAACTTGAGCTTAAAGTGCACATTATAAACTACACACCAGTTTTTAAATTGTGTTAATAGGCCAAGTATAACCGGAGTTATGCTAAAATTAGTAGACCATATTTTTCTGAATGTCAGAGAAATGTCAAAAGCGCCACCATTCCCCGGCTTTTCCGATTATGTGAGAGGGAATGAGCTTCCAAACGTACAAAACGAAACGAAACATTAGATTCCTGTGTTTTTGGAAATGTAAAATCTTCAATAAATAACGATGGGCTTTATTTTTTTGCTGAGAAATGAAGCAAAGTTGCGCAAGTAACCGTGAAAGAGAAGCGGAACGGAGAAGCGGAAAGGAGTAGCGGCGCGAACGGAGCAGCTGCAAAAGCAGTGAGATCGCGAAATTAATGCAAATTTCGACTGGTAGCATTCACTTCGTAATTAGTTTTTAGCTTAGCGGTTTCTGTTCTGTATATAAAGGATTACCTGAAGAATGAACATGGGTTGATAACATCCGAAGCGGGCGCGCAGCGGTGCTGTGTTTTGAGCAGGAAGAGGAGAAACCCCCAGCCGGAATCCGCGGCGCAGTGAGGATTTCCATGATAACAATGGCTGATCGATCGTTCTTATTAGCAACAGACAAAAAGTATCAGAGACTGAGAGTACTATGAGATCCTGGCAGTCTGAGAGGCAGCTACTCAGAGATCCAAGCAGGGGAATAGCGGCGCTGCATAGCTGCAGGGAGTCTATCACTACGGAGTGAGGCGGAGCCACTACTTTAGCAGTTAGAAGAAAGCAGCTTACAGCCACGGCTAACTCTGGGAGCCAAGGTAAAAAACGCCGTTTTCCCCATAGACCAAAAGACTGCATTTGTGGCTGCATTTTTACTCCAAAATGCAGCCACAGTCTCCAAAAGAAAAAACATAAGTGGAATCATTTGCATATTGAGAGTCTAAAGAGGCTGATAATCTCCCCACTCTGCTCCTGGATTACCGTTTAAACTTTTGAGTTTTATGTCAAATCCACATGAATTAAATGACAGAAACTAATTCTCTCACTGTATCTTTGATTCATTTTGTCCAGCTGCAGACTGTTAGACTGTCCAATCAGAGTCAGGTATTGTGTAGTTGGTGCTTATAATCAGTTTTCAGTTAACTAAATTCAAGTCTGTGGAACACAAAATGTCACTAAAATCACTCTGTCCTTCTAAAATCTTTCTGAAAATCGTAAAAATGCACCGAATCGTAGCAAATTGTATCGCTCAACAAATATCGTGATACATATCGTATCTTGTCGTATATTGTCTCGTGAAATTATTGTATCGCTACACCCCTACTGTCCATATTAATGCATATTGAGGTATATTAAGTGTGTGTGGTAGTGTAAGGAAAACTGTTTTAAGAGACTCTCCCCCAAATATGGCTGTTGATTCATTTTTGCTCAGAGCTGCCAGATTAAAACAGTTTTAATCTATTTCATTTTTGCTGACTTTAAAGTGTAACCAAACCGCAACTAAAGAGAGGATTTCGAAATGGTAAGAAGACTGCTTTGTTCTGTCACATCAACACATGCACTGGATTTTTTTATAAAGGATATCAGAGTAAAAAGGCTAAATACAAATTCATGTCATGCTTTTTACATTTTACTTGTACTACCATTTTTATTTTATTTTACAACAATGTATCTATTTTTTGTTTGGTTTATAACATAGTAAAACACTGGGGAAACTTTCAAGGTGGTATGAGTGTTTTGTTTTGTTGCCAGGGATTGAATGAAAATAGAAAGTGCAAAAAAAATGTGTTCAGTCAAATGACTGGAAATTATTTTATGTTGTCCTGTAGTGCATTGTTAATGTTTACTTCTGCTTATTTTGTGCAAACTTTGCTTAGTAATCTTTTCTTTGTATGATACACTTAAAAAGAGGATGTTTTTTCGTAAAGGTTTCTGTATGGATCCCCACCTCCCCCTCCATACACACACTCTTGCACAAAACCACATACATCAGAAAGCTCCATGCAAACAACAATGTGTTGATTACTATCTGTATATTTTATGAATAAAATAGACTAAAGCACCAGCTATTTGATGTAAAAGTTATCAGAGGCTATTAGTGAAATCAATAAGAGATACAGTGCAAAAAACACAAAATATTTCCAAGTATTTTTGGTCTAGTTCTAGCGCAAATTTCTTAGTACACTTGAAAAAAACAAAAGAAGCCAAAACTAACTTACAAGTAACTGTCCAGCCAATTAAAGGAGCTTATTTTAAGTAGATAATTTCTTAAAACCAATAAAAGAGTACTAGTTCTACTGGTACATTATTTAACATATAATGAGACATTTTTCCATGATACAAGTGAAAAAATCTGCCTGGTGGAACTGGTGCGTTTGATCACCATTAAGGAATTATTTACTTATAACACGTTTCTGTACACTGCATCAAAAGTTTTGTGTTTTTGCACAAGGTAAACTAAGCAGCATCAGTAATTCATCAAAAGCACAGTAGAAAGATTGCACTTACTTCAGGAAGAGAACAGATACTGATCTATCCGGGCAGGCAACAACAAACACCAATTCTGTTACCTCCACCCATTGGTTTACCCTGAACTAATTAAAGCTGCTAGATTTCACATAACAATTTTAA
>NW_006800247.1:44513-48810 GCF_000485575.1 Poecilia formosa | reverse complement strand
AAACTTATATGTTTCAGCTGAAGTTTTAATATCAGACAAAGGTAATATAACATCCAGTGAACATTCAGTTCTTCGATTTGGGGAGAAGTTACTCGCTCCTCTACTTACACAGGTACTATGTTGTTGCCCCCAAAAAGGAAAAAAATCAGTAAGGGTGAAATAATCTTTCTTTTTTGATAAAAAAAATAGACATTTCCCTCTAACAGTTTCCTTTTTTCAGTTTAAGGTTTATGGAGCAACATTCAGCAAAGTCAACATTTCACCAACCTGGTGTTATAACAGCTTGAGTTCAGAGACATTTAGATTAAAACTAAATGAAATTCTGCAAATAATTACTGTAATTTATGGGAACAATTCTTAATGAGTGATAATTTTGTCAAATCATCACCACCAGTGATTGTTTTTACAGAGCAAAGAGCTGCTGTCAACATGTCTCTTGGTTTGGCGATGGCAAATGATCAGTCAACACAAAACACAATGGTGAGAGGATGAGCTGCAGAAAATAATGAATAAATAATGAATGAAAATATAAAGGTATATTATTCACACCTTTTCCAGGTCTGTGGTCCAACCATTCCCAGAGAATGCAAAACTATCACCATGTACAATGGTTTGTGCTTTGAGATCGATCGATCTAATACGTTTGTAAAGTCTTACCCGTCTGCGACTGAAGGTAGGCACAGTGAGCTTGTTTCATAATAATTATGTCACTGCCTCTGTAAACTGGAGGTTAACTTTCTCATCAGCACACTTGAATAACGGTCAGGAAACTGATCTAGATCTCCGATTTCTTTTCAGAGTGTCCCCAAACTGACATTGCATTTCTGCTGGATGGCTCAGGCAGTGTAGCTCCCAGTGATTTCAGCAGAATGAAAGAATTTGTGAAAAATATGATCAGATTATTCCTGGGAAGAGATACACAGGTGAGACCTGTAACTTCATCAAAAACATTGTTGATGCTTTTCTAAGTGTACATCTCCTTTAAGGTCATTGCTGCTTTTAATTTACTGTAGTTGATTTTTACTGAAAGTAGTTTCAACTTCATATCCATTTTTTCTTTTTTGCAGTTTGCCATCACCCAGTTTTCTTATTATCCAACAACACATTACTACTTTAATACTTTTAGCACTTTCAACTGGGAATCTCAAATTAACAACATCCGTCAATTTGGTGGAGGAACATATACAGCTGGAGCCATCCAAAATGTTGTGTAAGTATTTCTGACATGTTAGTGTGTAATATAGTACATTAAGTCAACATTATCATGGAGAAAGCTTAAATGGACAAAATGACATTTAAATCTGATCATGAAAAGTTTAGAAAGTCCCTTCTTCTGTTTAAACAGATAAATATTGTTTTAGCAAGTAATGTGTGTTTACCCACTAGGAAAACAATTATCAATGTAACTCAGAGAAGATTCCAGATTGATTTTGATGTGCACAGAATACGACAATCTTTTTGAAGTCAGATTATTTTTTACTTAGTTCGTATAGATAAAAAGAGCTATACTGTTACCCTTGTCTTTAAGATATTGGAAAGAAACTCGAAGTATTTACTTTTGTCTACTTCATAGTTGCACAAATGATAAAAAATAAAAGCAAATCAGATGAAACTACTTAATAAAAGATGATGAGAAAAATAGACAGCATAAACTACTGTCATGCACTTGATGTATGACATTAGTTTAAAATAAAGAAAATGTTTATAGTCTAAGATTATTACAGACCCGACGTACTAAGGAGCAGTACATGAAGTATTTCCTGCTTGAGGTGGTCAGACGTTATACATATGTAGCCTCTAGAGACGTGACTTAAATGAGTATATTTTTTAGCAACTGATTGAGTGATGTGTTTTCAAGACCAGACTGATCATTATTTAATGATGTTTGTGTTTTTTTTATTGTTTTCATTTTTAATCCAGGACAATATTTAAACATTTCTGATAGCCACAACATTGGTAAAATAAAGGCTACAACATGTAGGATGGAAACAACCCAACACTGCAGTTTGTTCACATTACATTTCTTTAAGGGATTTGTGTTAGCCTAAATATGTTGTATTTTTCCTATTAAAACAAATGCTGTTTGTGATACACCAAGGGTGTCCAAAGTCGGTCCTCGAGGGCCGGCATCCTGCATGTTTTAGTTTTCTCCCTAGTGGTTATAACAACGTCCTCAGCAAGTCAATGTTCTCCTTAGGCCTTCTAACGAGCCATCATTTGATGCAGGTGTGCTAGACCAGGGAGAGAACTAAAACATGCNATGGACTGGATAATTACTGTGGCACTTTTCTGTTCAGGTAAGGAAAGTTTGTGTCTTCTGACTTCATGCAGATGTTTTAAATAATCTGCCAGTGTGAAAACTGTCAGAGCGATTACTTGATGGAAGCTGCAGACAATAAAATAAGTTTCTGTTTTACCTATTATTTCTTAGACGCCTCAAAACAAAAAACACAAATAACCTAGAAGTGCAAGAACAACGTTTAATAGCTTTTATATATCATTCAAAGATAAAGTGTAAAGTTTATGATGTTGTGACTGTGGAAGGAGTTTGCTGGTTCAAACCCCAGCTCCTAAGTCTGGATCCAGGGTGAATAACTGAATCTATATGGAGGAATTTTTCTGCCATAACCCAAGAGCACACATTTTCAGTTTGAAAGCAGGATTTTATGTTTTTTGTTCTCATGTTCTCAAAACTTTTAATACTTTTTACATTTTTATTTTGAAAGCAGGACTTCATTGTCTATCTTCTCAAAACTTGTAATGCTTATACTCAAAACTTCTCGTGCTCAGACTTTGTCTCTGCTCAATCACTCTGCTTGCTTACGAAACATTTTCTGCTTGCTTCTGGAACAAAAATGCACCATTACCTGGCAACCTCTCAGGCAATAAAATGGCCAATTTTGCAACCATCTTTATAAGATTCAGATCTGACTAAATCACTACACCCAGATTTTGGGCTTCATCACTAATTTCTCCCTGAAGCTAATAACTGAAACTATGAGCTGACTAAATTGTTTCACTTTGGGTTCAAAGATAATAACTTCACTTTTGTTTTTGTTCAACTGGACAAATTTAAGGTAGATCCAGGCATTTTTCTGTTTCAACCATCTGTTAAGTTGGATAGCTTCAGAGTCACCAGGTGACACGATTTGTAGTGAATCAGAAGAGCCAAATTCCATTAAGTGAGAGCCAGCTCCTTCCTTTTTTTCCCCATTTGCTGCTCAGCTCTCACTCTCAGTGACTTCACCCTGCTCACTGCAGAGCTTTGTTTTGCTTGGCAGGACGTTGGTCTAATGATGTTCTAAAAGGATGTAAATCTAACCAAAGGTAACATTACTAATTTTAAATATATGAAGCTAAAATGATTGTGGAGAAAGAAAATCCAATAAATAGAATCTGTGATACAGGAAAAATCCAAGACATTTATGGGAGCAAAATCTATTTCAGTTTTTACAGTAAAAAAAATAACAAGCCAGTTGCATGATACAACTTAAATATTAAAACCTGACTGCAATATTCAACTTACACTGTTAAACTTTATTGTTCCTGTTTCTTGTGACATTTGAAGTTTGGTCTTTAGTGCTTTCAAGTGGTTAAACACTGACATTGCAGAACATATCTGTTCTCTCCTGCATTCTTCTCCAAAATATCACCGTACTCAGTCATTAAAACAGAATAACCTAATAAATAGTAAAAGAAAAACCATAATAGCTTTGAATTAAAGAAATTCTGTTCTTTTTTTCCTCAGTGCTAAAAGCTGCAGTCGGCTTTAACGTTGATTCTGGGGCTTGGAAAACCCTGACAGAAAATGATGAAAGTTTTGGCTACCAGGTGGTGCAAAGACAATCAGAGTGAGTCATCTCGATTCAATTTTTAAAAACTTTTGTAAAATGTTGTAACCAATGTTTGTCTGTGTTTCTCTCAGTCTGCTTGTCAGCGCCCCACTACTACAGTATCAAGGGAATAAAAGGGGACAGATATATCGGTGCAACACAGGAGGCAGTTGCAGAAATCTTGTTGCTCTAGGTAGGAATCATTTTACTACCAATATTATGAACGCACAAATTTCACAATAAAGACATTTAAAAGTACAAATTTTATAAGTTTATATCATGACCAGAGGTTGGTTGCACCAGGAGCTTAAAGGAAACATGTTACACTAAATACTGAACAATGTCAAACATGCTGTCCTGTAAACAAGTATTTCCTCCATCAAACTTATATGTTTCAGCTGAAGTTTTAATATCAGACAAAGGTAATATAACATCCAGTGAGCATTCAGTACTTAGATTTAGGG
>NW_006800247.1:39157-42567 GCF_000485575.1 Poecilia formosa | reverse complement strand
CCTTCTAACGAGCCATCATTTGATGCAGGTGTGCTAGACCAGGGAGAGAACTAAAACATGCCTCGAGGACTGACTTTGGACACTCCTGTGATACACCAAAACTCACAATTACTTTAAATATATATATCTTTTGTTATATTTTTCACCCCTGGAGGTTGTCATTTTTTTTACATGTGCTATGCATGCTGGGTTAATGACGTGGTTGGATCCGTTCTGTACTGGAGTAAACACAGGAACGCTAACTTTACCCGAGTTATAGTAAAGTTATTTGTAGTCAAAGATAATTGCAGACTTTATTGTGTTTGACAGGTCTAAATTTATACAATACCACACTATGTTGCTGTTGGCTGTAACTAAAACAAAATTGTGAGGTGAGGCTAGATTGTTTCCCACATGAAATAAAGAAGAGCGCAGTGGAGAGAGCCAAACACAACTTCTGAAGGACCCATTTGTGCCCTCAACATTTCTCTCCAGAATACTTTCAGTCATTTGTATGAGCAAAACTGGGAAGGCTCTAACAGCTGTTTAGTGTCTGGTCTTTGGTCTGGTATCAGGTCTGTGGTTTCATATGTACCGGCGGCAGTAGCAATAGCTCTGTCATCATTTATAAGAGCTTCCAACATAGCCTGTCTCTGATGTTTTTCCCTGCATCTTTGGTTTGATAGCCTGCAGCAGAGTTTATGTGCTTTGTGGATAAAAACTGTCGGCATGGCATTTGGTTTTAGCTTGCGAGGGTTAACTATAACCTGTTAGTGGACGGGACACAAAAATACATACCTACTTACCGGATCCCACCTTCTGACCAGAGGTACTTGTCATTCATTGTTTGAAGCTGAAGTTTGTGACAACAGTAGCACAAACACCAGCTTCTTCAGCCAACTCTGTCCTTTTTCTCCATTTGGTCCTCCCAATCTACATTATTCCTTGTGATTTCGACATTCCCGTCAATTTAAACGTGCTCTGGTTCAAAATAAAAGGTTTAAAGACATTGGTCTTTGCTGCTTTGGCTGGACGAAGCTGGTGCAATCGGACCAAGCATTCATCATTTACCCAGAATGCATTGCAGCGTAAAACATGGTAACGTCTGTGTCACAATATTTTATTGAAATTTATAAATACTAAACAGCCTGCAATATTTACTCAGATGTTTTTCCATATAAAATAAATATTTCTCACGTACAGTCTATTGTTACAATTAATTGTGGATCCCTTTAAGAGAGAAAGAGAAAAGAGAGACAGTATTCTAGGAACACAAATACCACTACAACTAATAATATTTTTCTTTAACAGGGATGATGTTTTCTCACCACAAAGGGGTTCCAGGTCAAATGTGAAAAGAATTTTAATAGTGATTACAGATGGACAGTCTCATGATCGCAGTCAATTACCAGCAGCAACACAGTCAGCTGATCAAAAAAACATTCTTCGATTTGCTATTGGGGTAAGTAGCATCTATGATTTTTTTTTTTTTTTTGCAAATACGTGTGAATGTTTATATGTTTATTGTCTGCTTGAGTGCAACAAATTGCAATTTCACACTGCAAAAAGAGTTATTAGCTTTGATTGTAACTGCACCGTTATACATTAATTTGTAAACCAAAACTGTCAAATATATAACTATAAAAACACAGAATTTTGCTTCCCCCACCCCCTCTAAACATCTTCAGATAAAATTTTACATAAATTCTGAACTTTAATTTTATTTCTGAAACCATTTATTGTACTGTATTTAAAAAAGTGTTACACTTTGAGTGCTATGGCTGATCTTAACTCAAAGACATGAAGAGAATATTTAAATTATGACGTGTTTTGAAAAGAACTACTACAGCATAATGATTTATTCACATTGTATTTACACCTCTAGGTGGGGAGCGCATTCACATCTTATAATGCAAAACAAGAGCTCAGAACGATTGCATCTCAACCTGCTGACAATTTTGTGTTTCAAGTGGGAAGCTTTGATGCTCTTGACAAAATACGGGACAACTTGCAGGCCAAAATTTTTTCCATTGAAGGTATAAATGTATAATTTAACATTTGAAACTCTTGTTTCATTTTTCAGCAAGATGATCATATTTTGATTCATGGCTAACAGTGGCTACTTACAAATATGAATCACAATTTTATTAAATTACAAAGTAATTAATACATCTAAGTTATTGTTGTGCTCTGTGGTGTAGAGGAACTCTAAAGAACTCTGTAAAATAATATTTAATTTGTTTTGAATTTACAGGATCACAAAGTGGTGGAGAGACGCTGAAACAGGAAATGTCTCAAGAAGGCTTCAGAGCAGCTTATGTGTCTGGGGTAAATAAAATAAAAGTAAAAGTAAAATAAATAAAAGTCTTACGCTCTTATAGCATTAAAAGCAACCCATATTTGAAATAAAATGCTCTCTCTATTCTTGCATAACAGTATATTCAGATGACTATGGTTGGTGCTAACCAGTGGAAAGGAGGCTACAAGAAATACTTGCTTAGTAATGTTTTAAACAACGTCACATTTGAGCCATCGTCCATTGAGCCTGACAGTTACCTTGGTAAGAACCGGACAGAAATTTGTCGCTTTCTGTGCGATTTCAGAATAAGTCAAACCCAGATAGCTGCTGTGTGTCTATTAAAAGCCAAGCGTAGATATTTCAATCTGTTTCACAAAACATTTAAACTTTCTGAAAAACTATTTTCCCTGATGTCTCTGACTATTTAACCATTGAACTCCAGGTTATTCCATGGCTGTTGCTAAAACAATTTATGGTCCTCTGACAATTCTTGGTGCTCCAAGAAATGAACACAAAGGATTTGTTATGACAGCTTTCAATGAACAACTCAGAGATCAAATCAGACCCTTTGAACGACAGGTAGGTACAGTTGAAATTTACATCTATTCAATGAAAAGACAGAACTATTTTTCCTCTTTCTGGCATTAAATTAAAACAAACTATTTTTGTTGTAGGTCAGCTCTGAAAACCAAAGTTATTTCTATCTGCTAAATACAAAATTGATCAATGTTTTAGAAATTATTTTTCCAAATTCAGAGGCTCAGATACATTTTCTTTGTACTTACCAATTAAGTTGTACACATTTTGACATTCTTAGTGACAAAGGGAATTATTGAACAGAGGGTAGGGTCAGAGTTTCAAGTGACTTGTGGCCCATTAGTTAACAACAACATACTCCTTAATTACTCCTTAATTAATGTGATCAGATTATAAGACCAACTGTATAAAAAATTACGGTTTCTTTCTGATGACCATTTATTCTTGCTTTTTCACAGACTGGTGAATATTTTGGGGCTGAGGTTTGTGCCATGGATGTGGATTCTGATGGTGTGACTGATCTAATCCTCATATCCTCTCCGATGTACAAAGACGTTGATAGAGAAGGACGAGTTTATGTCTGTGAATTAAATCG
>NW_006800247.1:9198-13433 GCF_000485575.1 Poecilia formosa | reverse complement strand
TTGTTTAGGCATAGATAAATTAAACGATTTTAAATTGTTTAACATTTTAAATACAAGATTTTAAGGAGCTGGCAAGTTTACTTTGTAAAACTTCAAAGAACAATATTCATAGTTAGATTGTTTTGTTACCATAGCAACAATCTGATGCTGTGAGTTTAATCTTTGAATTTACAAATCCAATTTAGTAAATTGCGATGATAACTTATTGCTTTTTAGGCTGACCAATTAAACTACTCTCTTCTCCCATATTTCACTAAATCTAACACAGAAGCTGTTAGAGGTGCTGATATTCAGCCTGAGTCCAGTTTGAGTGAAAGGAGGTGCGCGCGATCCCGCTGAGGTAAAGCAGCGGCAGCGCGAGGCAAAGCGCCGAGGCGCCAGCTCTGTGATTGGTCCACGCTGTCGGCTTTTAAATGCATAAACTATAAACCTATCTATTATAAACCTACCCTTTAGGAATTAATCTGCTCTGCTAGTGAAATGCTAAGAGCAAAAGAGACGCTTGTAGCCCGGCTTAAAAAAAAAGAAAAGATTTTTGTTTTGTTTTCTTTTCTTTTAATTTTCCTAGAAACGTAAACAATTAACGCTTAGCCTGGCGGCGGGGCTAGTAAAGCATGGCGGGCAGCCAGGCTTATAATACACTGGGGGAAACCTTGGCATCCCTACCAGTTACGTTTCTAGTTTAGAAAATTAACCTGTAACAATAGTAGCTCACTTTCTAAGTTAACCTGAAGAAAGTTTATACAAAAATCTGAAATTATATCAAATTTAATAATTAAGAGGCAGGCTCACAAATGTCTATACTCCAGCTTTTATTTCACATATTCATCTTCAGTCAATATAATAGATGAACTCTCACTTCGCCAAGCAATTTATAGCTTTTATGTCCATGTAAACGAGCGGATTCAACGCCTTCGTTCGCCACACAGAAACACATCTACCAGCTATGAACCACGATGCACTCTGCCACTCATTGGCTGAGACCAGGATAATATGAAACTTATTTTCCAGTTTGTCCATAAAGCTACACTTACGTTAAGCATCAACTACAGTGCAGCCGACCTCAGTGTTCAATCTATCAACTCACCTGTATAAATACACCTGCAGGACTCCTCCATGCCGTTTGCTCTGAACCGGCCACTACGCAGCAGCTCCGTGAGGAGAAAGGCTGCCGTACACCAGGTATCGCGCCAGTCGTTTTAAGGATGCCTATTGGTCCACCGAAAACAATAAAACCCAGACATTATCATAAATCAATAAAATCCTCCCAGACTGACCTTAAAAGTTGGACATTATGCTGCTAACACTTAGTACTTACCAGCAACTCATCGGAGGAAGTGAGAGCGCTGCCCTAAGCAAATAATGACCCAGCTGGAACACGGTGCGCTAAATAGTAAAACATAATTTAATGAAACTTCGAGGGAGATATATTTTCAGAGGAATTTTAATAATTGAGATAATCGAATCATTCAAGGAATGGTTGCAGCCCTACTTTATACTTTTATTTTAGTTAAATAATTTTCTAAAAATAGTACTGAGACTTGAAATGGCGTAATTAAATAACTCTAATGATGCAGATGTACTTCTACTTGACAGTTTTTCAGTAATCATTTTACCTCTGCTGACAGCTTCTTGAGGAGTCCAGGAAGTTGCTGAATATCTGTAAATAAATAACGAAAGAGCAGTACTAATGTCAAAATTCTGAGAGAGAAAAAAGTGGCCCTAATTGTCTTCCGTAAGAATCAGAACAGATGCATCTTTAAGTGGGTCAAACAGGAATGTTGGTGAACGATTCCTGGCTGAAACAAAGCGCTACGACTTAACGACTAGTTTAACGACTTAACGACTATTTTACATTAACGACCTTAACGACTATTTTACATTAAAGTTACATCTATTAATTTACGATTTAAACAATCCGCCACAAACAAAAGAAAAGAGCAACTGTAGTCACTGATTCAAATTTTCTGCTTCAAATACGTACATGGTACATTATATAATACACTCTGGAAACTCTTGTGAGTCATCAAATAAGTCAACATTTATATTAGTGACACAAAACAAATAGTAAATAATAGTTTTACTTACATTTGATGTGGAGTCTCCATAGTCAGTGGCAGTGTGGAGGTTAACATCCTGTGTCTAAACCGCTTTGAGCGGTTGAGTAAACCAAAAACCTACGTTCTGGCGCATGCGCAGTATCACGACGTACGACCCAAAATAGTTGGGTAGATTTTATTTTATTGCAATTTTTACTATTCACAAATAGGTACTGTTAACAGGATTTACCACCTATAATAAAGTTGATTTGTTACCTTATATAATTTTAAATGATTTAAAATGAATTGTATTTACAAACCTCAAAATCCTTTTTCTTTCATTGTTGTCATCAGTCGATTTATGAAGGTTTTTTGAAGAACTGGGGTTACACCCATGCATTCTGTTACAGAACAGAGCAGTTTCTGAGAATACAATAAAAAACAGCTGTTATTTACTACTGTAGTAAATGAAATACAGAAAATAAACACGTGAGTAAATAAACCTATTTCTCAGTATTAACTCCCTTTGTCATAAATGCTGTTTTAGCCTGAACAATGTCTGGCTAACGGCTCAAGATTAATGGCTCAAGGTTAACGGCTCAAGGCTAACGGCGAAGTTAGCTTCTATGCTAAATCACGCCCATACTAACAACAAAGAGACATTTTAAAGACTACAAACATACACCGGCAGCCAAACAGCACCGTCAGAAGTGGTAATTCACATTAACACATTCATATCACATGATTACTAACATTACTCACATCGTCAGTGACTGCTTCTCCGCCATTATGCAAATCGGGTTTAGAACGTGAAGAAGGAAGAGGAAACTGCATAAAATACCTTCAAAATAAAAGCATGAATATGAAAACATTCACAGTTTGAAATTATTAATAATGTTACTCGTTACTCGCTGTTTGCGAAACAGCCAATACAGGTGCACCATTTATTGGCACTGACTGACGGTACGCCCAGGAATGAAAATTATGAAAACTATTAGCTTTCTCAATAATAATAAACTTGTTTACACAGTGTTTATTCATGAAAATTAAGGTATACTTTGTGTTTAAAATAGTTTAAACAGTTATAAGTGTTTTTAAGAGGGGTTTCATGTTTTTGCAAATTCCAACTATTTGTTGGTGGCTGTGGTCTCTAAGCCCGACAAGTACTTAGGTTGCACTTTAGTTTCTGTCACCTTGCAGCAAGAAGGTTTTAGGTTTGAATCCCAGTCTGGGGTCTTTCTCCATGGAGTGTGCATGTTCTCCCCATTCATGCATGGCTACGGTCTGGATACTCGGGTTTCCTCCCACAGCCCAAAAAATACAACTCTTAAGTAAATTGTTCTCTCGAAATGCAAGGTTGTTTGTCTTGTGATGAACTGGCAACCTGTCCTGGTTGTACACCGTTTCTCGCTGAATGACTGCTGGAGATAGGCAGTAATAAATTGTAGTAATGACAAGTTACAAATCAGATTGGAATTAATTAATTAGTGAAGAAAAAAACTAAGTGCTGCCTCTCAATGTTTAGTTTCTGTTTGGATTTAAAGTAGACTTGAACCAGAAGACCTGAATGGTCTGGATGGTTGGTACAGATTAAGGTTTAGTTGCCCATACAGTGCAACATAGCAAAATAGGTTTCCTTTTTAAAAATACTTAAAATTGACACTAAACAGAAGAGATGTCCTTTAGTTTCATCTCTCTTAACACCTACAGTGCAGCCTTGACTCGTTTCTTTGGGGGGAGTTACAGCCATTCACACACTTCACATGTACACATGTAGGCCTCTTTAGGCAACATCCTTCGGTCCAAGAGACAATGACCCAAACATTTAAGGTCAGAGAGTAGCTAAACTTTAGTGGCTCTATTAGGAATTGTTCTTACCACACTTTATGACTCTGATATTTCGAACCAAACTACAGATGTTGATCTGATGCTGATGGGCATATATATATATATATATGAAGCCCCGAGATCAAAGTGGGGAACACCCCCAAAGGTGGTGGAGAATGAGCGAGCTAAGATCCTGTGGGACTTCCAGATCCAGACAGACAAGATGGTAATGGCGAACCAACCGGACATTGTGGTGGTGGATAAAGAACAGAGGAAAGCCGTTGTGGTGGATGTAGCAATACCAAGTGATTACAACATTCCAAACTGGAGCAGTGGCTAAAACAGATCCTAGGAACAACATCAGACATC
>NW_006800247.1:2478-5979 GCF_000485575.1 Poecilia formosa | reverse complement strand
TATTGCCTCAGAAAGCTGCATGCAAACAGAAGTGTGTTGATTACTATCTATGTATTTTATGATTAAAATGGACCAAACACCAGATATTTGATGCAAAAGTAATGAGATTCCATAAGTGTAATCAATGAGAGATATACTCTGCAAAAAACGCAAAATCTTTCCAAGTACTTTTGGTCTAGTTCCAGCGCCAATTTCTTAGTACACTTGAAAAAAGCCAAAACTAACTTACAAGTAACGTTGCAGCAAATTGAAGGAGCTTGTTTTAAGTAAATATTTTCTTAATGTCAGTATAAATGTGCTAGTTCTACTGGTAGACTACTTAACTTGGTACAAGGTATTTTCCCATGCTACAAGTGAAACAAGCTGCCTATTGCAGGGGTCGGCAACCCAAAATGTTCAAAGAGCCATATTGGACCAAAAAAAACAAATCTGTCTGAAAAAATGAAAAGCCTTATATAAGACTCATAATGAAGGCAACACAGGCTTTAAGAGTTTATATTAACCTATTATCAAAATGACTACTGCATACATAATTAGCAATTATGATTAAATGTTTATTTTCCCTGCTCTGCGTCCTGGAAAGAACGATGCACCACCTGACTCTGTTGTACGATGGTGCTTTAAGTTTACATTCCATTACAATATTAATATTTTATGTTTCGTGGCATTGATAAAATTAAAGAAATGCAAGAAAGAAATCAGATTTTTGATGTCATTTTTATTATGAAGATTAACAGGGAAAGGGTCATTTTTTTTCCTTTTGGAACTCGAAAAATCTGCTCCCAAATGCAGTTTGCATGACATCGATCGCTCTGTGTAAATAATCACGTTAAGTGTGTGATCTAAAAAACAACAAAACGGAACGTGCTTAACGTGCCGCTTATCTGGGCAACACACGGAGTGCAATAAAACACAACCTGCAGTTATGAAATAAAACAGCAGCCTTTTGAAATAGTAAAGTATATAAAATTAAATTAATACAGTTTAAGCTTGATTTCTGTGAAAATGCCAAGCAAGTCGGTGCAATGGTAAAACGTAGCAGCATCCTCTTCTCTTTTGAAATGCAGCCATCCTTGGACCAGAGCAACAAAACACAATAATATCGCTATGTGTCATTCTAAATATATACTGACAAAAATCACTAATCATTTTATGAAAACAACCACTTTATTACTAAATATATGCATCTTTGACAGGATTGTGTTTAATGTGCCTTCTGTTTACGGACATCACTGGACAGCTTCTCAACATCGGGCATGTAAGATGTAACTTTGATCTTGATGCTACAGCTAATGTAGCGCCTTCTCTGGAAATGTCTTTCCACATTACTGTATTGTTTGGACTATTAGCCGCTACTTTTTCCCCACACTTTGAACCATGCGGCTTATAGCCTGGTGCGGCTTATATATGTAGGTTTCCAGTTTTTTTTTTTTTAATTGTAGGTGCTATAGTAAGGTGCGCTCTATAGTCCGGAAAGTACGGTTTGTTATTTGACAACTTCTCGCTACGGAGCAAACATTCAGGTAATCCTTCCACATTGGCAATGAATGCAAATGATCCCCTCCATTGCCCCCCACACACCCGTCGGTTTGTTTACAACAGCCACCTGCCTCGCGCCCCACCCAGCTGGAAGAAACGTGTCGCAGGCTATGATGCAAATCTTTGTTGACAGAAATTTAATATTTATTCTACACATTTTTATAGAGTAGGAAAACGTTAAGAATGACCGTCATGTTTGTCCTCCTACAGAAACTATATGAAGACAAAAAATATATTTCCCACCCCATCTTTTTCCATTTTCAAATATTTTTGAAAAAGCGTCAGAGCCGCATGCGTTTCTAGAGTCGCGGGTTGCCGACCTCCGACCTAGTTAATGGTGATTAACTAGGTCACCATTAACTAGGTTAAAGGTTAACCTAGTTAATGGTGATTAACTAGGTCACCATTAACTAGGTTAANGAGAGGAACTGGAGAAGGCCTGGAAGGTGAAGACCACAGTGGTGCCTGTGGTCATCGGTGCCCTCGGGGCAGTCACCCCCAAACTGGAGCAGTGGCTCAAACAGATCCCAGGAACAACATCAGACATCTCAGTCCAGAAATGTGCAGTTCTAGGCACAGCCAAGATACTGGAGGAGAACCTCAAGCTCCCAGGCCTCTACACACACACACATCTAAAGGGTTTAAATTAGGGCTTGTGTTAAAATGGACCCATCAAAGCTCAGACTTAAATGTAGTTGCGACTTCTCCATCCATGCTGACAGAACTTGAGGTGTTTTGCAAAAATAAATGGTTCAAACTTCTGTATTTGGTTGTGCAAAGCGTGTAGAGGGGAAACCAGAAAGACTTCCTGCTGAAACCGCAGTAAAAAGTGGTTGAGGAACTCAGGGGGCTGAAGACAATTACCTGCTGCACTTATTAGATTTGTTGTAGTGAATATTTTATAAAATAACTTTCCGAAATATATGCATAATTACATACTTACAGCTTTCTTCTACTGCATACAATGTAAAAGCACAACATCTTAAAAAGTATTTTCTTTCTAATTTCTAATGCAAATATTTTAATACACTTGAAATAAGACTAAATTAATTGACAAGTAACTTTCAGCGAGATATCAGAGCTTGCTTTGATTCAATAATTATTAATATTGATGAAAAGTACCAGTTGCACTGGAAGATAATTTCAGCTATAACATGGATTTCTTATTAGACTTTTTTTTAAATAATGTTTTTGCATTCTAGTTGTGGTCCATTTTTGTTGGTCTGTCATATAACCTAGAATAGGCTGGGGATTGAAGATTAATGATGCAATGTGACAAAATGTGACAGACACTATGTAGAGCAAAAGTCCTCCTCCTCGGTCCACAAGCTTTACATGTTCCCCATTCTGGCCCAACTGATTTAAATAATTACATTACCCCTTTAGTAAGTCTCCAGTTGCTGCAGAAGCCTGATATTTACTGATATTTACCCAGTAGACCAGGTGAAACATCTAAAATATGCAGGACAGAGGGCCATGAGGACCACGGTTGAAGAGCTCTGATGTAGACCATGCACTAATAGTTCACAGGGGGGCTTGTGGAGCATTTAACATTTAAAATCTGCCCTTAAAGTTTCACTATTGAACATTTATTTAAAAAAATGTTTTGTTTTATATATGTTAAAACTGACTTTGTGTCATGAAAGTTTATGACGCAGATAATTTGTGAATGCTTCTCCACCTCCTCTCTGTGTTGTTATTGTCATCTGTAGAAATGCACCACTCCTGGGAAAAAACAACCTATCAGAGCTAGGAGCAATGTCTTAGTGCTGTCAATCAGGCTCATGTAAGTACTGCTCAGTGTGTGATTGGCAGAGAAACAATTTACTGTTAAAGGAAAATACTTTCTCTGCCTTCATCAGGGGCCATGCTAACTAGCATAAACACACTTATGATTAGCTGCACTGAGATCCTGAGTTTTTTTCCAGGTTATTTATCTCATACTGGACTGTCGCAATATGG
>NW_006800247.1:0-445 GCF_000485575.1 Poecilia formosa | reverse complement strand
AGGACTTTGTCTTGTAACCTGTGGGTTGCCAGTTCAAACCCCCGCTCATAAGTCTGTGAATGTGTGAATAACTAAATGTAGTGTGAAGCGTTTCAAGTGCTCTAAACTTAAAGCACGATGCACATTATGCAAGTACAGGCTGTTTTCCTCTTAAGTCTTTTGGTGAAATAGAGCAGACAGCTACTTTAATTCCTTAAGATGCCCAAGTTTTGATCATTTTTCTGTCTGCAGCAGACGTTTTCTACTTGAATTTAGCTTTGCTTCCTTTTTAGCAATTTATCATCAGTATGCATGTTAAAAATGGTCATTACATTGAATTGTGTTAAATGCAACTGTGTAACTGTTTTAACTGTAACTGTGTTAAATGTAACTCACAATTTCCCTCACAATTTTCTTTATTTTGACAAACATTGGCACTAAATGGACAAACCCATGTGGGCCACCA
>NW_006800246.1:738125-765758 GCF_000485575.1 Poecilia formosa | reverse complement strand
AAGTGACTGTGCGGTACGGTGACACCGTGGCTGCCAGATGTGTTTTTAGTGGGGAGGGCCGGATCTCCAAAACGTACATCGGGTGAGTTTCATAAATCACTGCCAAATATTGCTGATTAGATGGAATCCAAACACACATTTGAATAATTTATACGATTATTCAAATAATCTTACTATATTTAAAATTTTCATTGGATTTTTTCAAAGGTTTAGAAAATAGAGCGATGCATATTTCGTCAATTAAACTTCATTTGAACTTCTTATTTCTCTTCCCACCTTTTGTAGTTTTTGTGCCCACAAATAGCTTGTGAAGCATTGTCAGTTTCCATGCCAACCATCAGGCTCACAATACCTATATATGATGCAGACTGAAGTGGCTTTAAGGTAGCACCACTAATCAGTGCTGCTTGTGGCTTTAATTATCGTCATGCTTTTTTTCTGCAGGGGTACTTCAAATGATGAAATGTGCAACTTCTATATGATGTACTACATGGACAGCAAACATGCCGTTCCCTTCATGAGCTGCATGGAGACGGGCTCTAAAGAACTCTTTCGACATATTCCAGCAGAGGCAAATGTTCCCATTGCTGTGAGTCCAGGTCACATGCACGCCATGATGCCAATGGGAAATGCTACAGGTACAAAGATCTACCTCATCTACGTCTGTCTCATAAACAGTCTTGCGCGTAGTGAGCAACATTGCCAATAAATATCCTGTATAAATATCACTGAACTTTCTACCAGCCGAAGCAGTTAAAGCTTCTTCATCGTCCTGCTCAGGCTTCAGAGAGGGCTGTGTGTTTTAGTCTTGTGCTTTGTGTTACTTCATCCAGATGAGTGAGTCATCTTCAGCTCAGTGCTTCTTGAAGGTGACAGTACTGCAGTGTCATGTCCATACCATGCTGCTGCTTCGTCATTCTCCATGTGTAATAACGGCTTTTGGCTTGTGGTAAAGCAACAGTTCTACAGAAACTACTCACAGAAAAGCTCAGAGCCAAACAAACACATAATAAACGAGTTTTTACAGCATCACAAGCAGTTAACTTGTCAATTTATCCACGTATTTTCTTTATCAACTCTCCTATACAGCACTGCAATTTTCGATTATTTTAGTAATCAATTATCATGATGGTTAATCAATTAATCGGGGAAAGAAAATTAGTAAATTCTAGAGTTTTTTCATTTAACCACTCAATCCTGTTTTTGTACATTATTAGGAATACATTAAAAAAGCAATTAGGCACATAATTAAAAAAATAAAAAAAATTGGCTGCCTAAAGTGAAAAACAGCATTCCTTCAGTGAAAACTTGATCATTTCTAGAAAATAATGCATCTACAGATAAATTAACATGTAAAAGAATTCAGTCCTTCCTGCTCGACTTTAACATCAATACAGTGATCTGATCTGTTTATTACTTTTTTTAATTAACCAATTATTAATTGGATTGCAGAAAGGGCATAATGGGAGGCCTAAGTAAAACATATTTACAGACAAAGGTTTGATTTATCTTAAGTACAGACTGTTTTTATTGTTCATACAGTTTTGACTTAATTACTGCTCTGAACTTTATTATTTTAGTAAATGACCTTTTTTTAGTCTTTATACTCCAGTTAACGATTAATCGATTACTAAATCAGTCGACCATTTTTTCAGTGATTCCTTCTACTTCCTTATTGTTCTGTAAAAAATCCTCCTCATTTATTTCCTGACAGGAAATAAATGATTTACTCTGAGTTTGTATCCTTATGTGTAAAATGAGTGACAGCAAAACAGCTTGAATGAAGAGAGATGTAGAACTTAAACTTTCACTGACCTCTAGGCTCATTACAGACTATCATGCTTTACTTAGTGTGAAAGTGATTTAACGAAAGTGAGTCCATCAGGCGTTGTTGTGAATCCAGCATGAACTAAAAGCCAGATAATAGGCTTTCCAGTTAATTGTTGTCCATTAAAAATTATGTAATGTATGTGGGACTTTTTCTTTTTTTTAAATAATTGAGGGAGCTCTTGGGTTGATGAATACTTTAGAAAACTAAACACAGTCTTCCACAGCTTTCTCTGATGTAACCTGAAACCTTGTTTGGACAGGAAGAACCTGCAGCTGCAAAGATCTGCTTCTCTAGACTGAACGTAGTGTGAAGCGCTTAGAGGTCCTCTAAGGCCTGTATGCAAGTACAGGCCATTTCCCGTTTCTGTTTGCTGATGATACAGAGCAGTCTCCATGGTAACTGAACTGAAGTGAAGTAACTTGCAGGGCAGCAAGTGACAATTGTGAGAGGACAACATCCTGTTTCTTAATCTCTACAAGACTTGGAAAAGTGCAGTCCAGTTTATTTGTGTCGCACATTTCAGCAACAAGGCTCTTCAAAGAGAGATGCAAAACTTTCACCGTCTGGCGATTAGATTCAGTAATGATTCTTACTATCCAAACGATCTAGAGATTCTGTTTAAGTTACGGAACAAAAGGAAAAGACATTGTAATCAGAACATTCATTAAACCATTCCCATACTGGATCAAATTCAGATAGGTTATATTTAAACAGAAATAGCTTCGTGCATAAAATTCTGTAATATAAAGCATGACTTTATAACTGTCTTTAAGTATCAGGTCTGAGTCCAAAAAATACAAAAATATATATAAATAACTCCAAAAAAGTACAAAGGTTTTAATAAAGGTGGCTGGTTACAAATCGCAGAGATGTTTAACATAAAGTAATTTTGAATAGAATTGTCTTTATTGATTCATTTAGTTGTTTTTCATCCCAAAGTTGCATCTGATTCTTTTTATTTTTTCATTTCTCAATCAAGACGACAAACAGTCGATGAATGGCAACAAAGCAGAGCCGGTTCTGGATCAGGGTGAGTTGAAAGGGAATCAAATGTGAACTATGTCCATAACACTACATGACCAGCTCATAGGTAATAAAACAGATGCTGAAATATAAAAAATAAAAATAAAAAAGATTAGTGGAAGTAGCAGCATGTTATGTAGTATAATGTTGAACCATAGTCTTAATTTCAACTATATAAATAGCAAAGTGAAATTGTGGGCTAATTGCTACTGATATCATCCTTGTTGTATTTAACAATATTCCATCTGCATATTTTTTGATTTTTGAATTTTTTTTTCCTGTAAGATACTACAATAAACCAGACTGCACTGAATAATGACTTCATATGCCCATCTGATATGATTCACTAGACAGTGAAATAAAAGACTGACTGTACTGTAGTGACTGTGAGCCAGGCCAGCTGGAAAGGTTGACTGGATTCTAGTAAAAAGTTGTTATTGTTTCCCAGTTGGCTTTGTGAAAATAAACATTTATGAGGAAGAACAGTGGAGAATTCTTCAGCTCATATGGAAATGTGTGTGCGTGCGTGTGTGTGTGTGTATTCATGGTGTGGTTGTAGATTCTCATTTGGAGCAGGTGTCAGCATGGCCACAGAGTTCTCTTCAGCTGGGCCAGGTGTCAGGACTCGCCCTGGACTCTGATTCCAACCTGGTCATTTTTCACAGAGGCGACCACCACTGGGGGGCAGAGTGGGTTACTTTCACTTTTCACATAGTTATCTTATTAACAAATTATTAATAAATGTTATCTAAGCACTTTAATGTCTGTTGTTTTCATCAAAACCGTTACTACTAAGAAATTATTTGGAGATCTCACATGCAGCTTTTTCGTCTCCAGTTTTTGTACATTCATTTGAGCTTCATTGGCAGGTCTGTAACAGCACCTAAATGCAACAACAACTTTACTTTGGTGTAGATTTGATCATTTCTAGCAAAGTATTCATCTGCAGCTAAGAAATCCTTCTAACATCAACATGTGAGACGCCCAGCCCTTTCTGCTCAACTTAAAGGGGCAGTATTATGTCAAATAGACTTTTTAGATCTTTAAATCATGTTATAATGTTAATTCCTCGTCAAAATCATATCTATAGTGTTGCCTTGATGCTTTCATGCATGTCTGAGAAATCCTTTAATCTCCATGGCAACCATTTAGCTGTCAAAAACACCTGGTTGGACCTAGCTCCGCCTTCAAGGGGCAGCTCCTCCTCGGAGCTGCAGTTTCCAAGGTTACACACAGTAAATGTTCTCCCTTGTGTGTTTGCTTAGTTCTTTCAACAGCCAGGCTCGATACCAGCAGCGGTCCCTGGGGCCCATTCAGCAGTCTACTATTCTGGTTGTGGATCCGGCCAACGGCAGAATCCTGAAGGCTTCAGGCCGAAACATGTGAGTGTGTGAGAAAATGTTTCCTGGTTATAAATGTAAAGGTTATAATGCTGGGATATGATGTGAAGCCCTGCAGAGTTGGGTCTATTTTTATTAACTTCAGATCGTTTTCTGGTCTTGCAGGTTTTATTTGCCTCATGGAATAACGACAGACCAGGAGAATAACTACTGGGTGACGGATGTGGCTCTGCATCAGGTGAGCTGCAGCGTGAGCTCTAACCACACTGGAGATACTTACACAAACACACAGTTTGTATTAGCATCAATCTAACTGGTACATAGTAGGGCATAATCTTGAATTAGAAGAAAAAAAGTATGCAATAGGGATGGGCAATTATTGTGCCAATTTACTATTATTGTGTGAAAATATTTTTACCATCAGAAGAATTTGTCAACAATAAATTTGACATGGTTATGTATGCAAACCCTGAAAACTTAACGTAATTCTGGTTAATTATAAAAATGCACCATTTAATGTCTCTGGAGTGATCAGTTGTTCTTCATTAAAACTGTGTTAAGGGCATGTTTCAGTGTTTAGGCTGTGATTGAGAGATGTGCAGTCACAGCTTTACTCTGCAGGCAGAAAACCTGCAAAAAAAAATCCACAAAATACGACCAACGTTTTGCCCACCTCAGTGTGTTTCTGTAAGTTCCTCACAGCATGAGGCCAGACAATTTATCATGACAGCAATCAGTCAAAATTCTTATCATGATAACTGATAAACAATAGGATAAATTCCCACCCTGACAGTGGCAGTGAAGTCTCCTTCAGCTGTTTTCTGTGTTGCTTTTCTTCAGGTGTTAAAAGTGAGCGGTGACGGCAGGGACAGAACCCTGCTGGTCCTGGGAGAGGCTTTCACTCCGGGGAGCGACACAGAGCACTTCTGCCAGCCGACGGATGTGGCCGTCGACCCTGAAACCCAGAACATCTTTGTGTCCGACGGCTACTGCAACGCCAGGATCCTGAAGTTTGCTGCCGATGGCACATACTTAACTCAGTGGGGAGCAGGTAGCCAGCTCAAATTACACACAGAGACATGGAGTGTTAAAGCCCTAAAACCTAGAGATTTTAGTTTTATTCCAAAGAATATCAATAAATGGTTCAGGAAATTCATTAAACTTCAAGGTATTCCTCAGTGCCAAATATCAAAATGCAAATTTAATCAATGTAACCAAACTTATTCTTCAGGATCCCAGTTTCTGTGCAGTCAGAGCAACAATGATAGTATAATTCACTGTGATTACACGTTAGCAGCCCTGATGCTGTGTAGATCAGAAATTCACCTTCTCATTTCTACGTTCTGGGTAAAGGTTCGTCAGACAGAAGGAGGCGCACACCGTTCCGGATCCCCCACAGCTTGGTGTTCCTTCCTGACAGGAAGGAAGTGTGTGTGGCTGACAGGGAAAACGGCCGAATCCAGTGCTTCATCGCTGAGACCGGCGAGTTTGTCAAAGAGATAAAGAACGAAGATTTTGGAGGAGAAGTGTTTGCCATCACCTACAGCCCTGCTGGAAGTGAGTACACTGGCACTGTTGGTCCAAAGTTAGGTTTAGTTTCAACATCTTCACTTATCTCTGTTGAGGTTTTTTAAATTGTGAATATGTCATTTTAGTTGTTTTAATGAATCTCCTTCCTGTCGTCTCGTCCTGAAGACGGCCTGATCTTTGCAGTGAACGGAGACTCGCCCTACCACTCAGCTCCACTCAGAGGGTTTGTTCTAGATTATTCAACCAAACAAATTCTGGATTCCTTCAGCCCCACCCAGAAGGTAAACACGCTGACATACACTGACAGATCTTTTCCTAAAAACAGATGTTTCCTAGAGAAGAAACAAAAGTGTTAGCCGGAATGTCATTATTAGATATTTGTGACTTCTTTAAAATCCATTTCTGGATTTCTCCATTTCTTATTGACACTAGAAACTCTCATAAAGGTTTGTCAAACAAACCTTCTTAGATTGGATTGGCAATTGTAATTTAATGCCGGATTGTTTAATCAGTTTAATGCAGTCAAGTTGGCTTTTTAAAATAATAATTTTGCAGATGTGATGATGTAATTGATACTAATGTTTTGTTGGATTTTCCCTTTGTGGAGAACTTAAAAGAGAGGAGGCAAGGTTATTATGTAAAATCAACGTTTTTGGTATTTTTATCATGATGTAATAGAAACCATGCCTAATCAAAGCTGAAGAACTAAAGACTGCGAGATGTCTCTTAAAGCTTCTGCTCCATTCAGACTAAGAATTATTGAATAATCAGCAATCTTGTACAGTTGTGATCAATTTATCATGAATCTCAGAATATAAACACTTAAAAAGTATTTTATCTTTATTTTTAAAAGCTCAGGAAAAAAAGCTTTGAGTGTTTTTCTTTCTTTTCGTATTTGAGGATATGCTGACCTTGAAGTTGGTGCTCTCTTTAAAGCCAATGTATCATACAAAATTCACATTTTACACATTTTTGTACTTTCATTCGGATTTCAGCTGCTTCTAAAAACAGCCAAAGTGTTAAAAATCATCCAGCCAGTTTTTGGAAACAAGTCGATTTTTTTTGTATCTGAAAAATGAGCTGTTTCAAAAACCTTCTGAATCTAACATCACGTTGTCAGCGGGCACTGCCCCTCACCTAGCAGGTAACGACGCCCAGCCTGTTACCTAGCAACCTCTGCCAAACTCCATTACATTTGGTCAATTGGTTTTACCACTGTATGCGCCGTACAATGGCTGCTGGAAAAGAGAAGTATTATTGACTTGCCATCCAAAAACCACTTGCTGCATGTTTGTTGGTTGTGGAGGAGGCTCCACTTCTGCTTTTCAAAGATGTATATTTGCGCATATGTCATTTTAACGTGTGAGTGTAAATGTTGAGTTGGGGGGCGTGGCCAGAGGCAGCTTACTTAAACTTTAAAGTGACAGAGTCCCTAAAACAACGCATTCTGAAACAGAACATAGCAGACTGGAGTCAGGAAAACATAATAGGGTCTCCTCTAATTTAATGTCTCCACTGAGTTTTGGGAGTTCAAACACTGTAACATTCATCTTTAGCGGCTGGGTTTAAATATTGTTGGAAAATAAGTTTATCTCTCAGTTTTAGCTCAAAATAATCTATTATTTTTCTTCACCTTCACAATCAAGCATTACTGTGTGGTGATCTATCACATAAAATCCCACTAAAATCCATCGAAGTTTGTGAACATAAAGTAACAAATGTGAAAAGGTTAAATATATGAATACTTTTGAAAGGTACCGTATGTTAATAACATGGTTACTGTTGTGTTTTCCTTTCTACAGGAGTTTAAAATGCCTCATGACATTGTCGTAGCTAAGGATGGAAGTGTTTTTGTTGGAGACGCAGGAAGCAATTCAGTCTTTAAGTTTACTGCAGAAAGTAAGTTCATCCTCATTATAACACCATGCTAAATGTTCTAACTAAATGTGCTTTGTCTTGTTCACATGGGTTCAAATTCAGCTTACCCAACATATTTTATTATCTCCATGTGACTTTTTCTGATTTGATTTCATTCACAGATTTGTTGGTTGCAAACTGCATACATTAGTTTTTATTAGAAACTTTCTTGTCTCCATTTCTCAGAGTTACACCGCTCTGTGAAGAAAGCTGGAATTGAGGTCCAGGAACTTGAAGGTAAGCAGACTAAGTTCCGTTTGCAATTCCTGACTGCTCTATCAGCTCCCAGCTTCATCCCTCCTGCTCTTTCCTAAGAAGTGGAGGCATTCGTTCAAGCCAAGCTGAGGCCACATCCCAACATTTCAAAGACTGCGCCTGTCAAGGAGAAGCAAACCGTGGCAGAGAAGAACCATCCGCTGGTGGGAGTGGAACCCAGGAAAAGCATACCAAAGTCAAAGAAAGAGAACAGCATCCTCCCTGCTGTTGTTGTCTCTCTGCTCCTCATCCTTCTGCTGGTCATCGTCTTCCTGGGAGTCTTCATGTGCTGGATGAAAAACAGTATGTATGATGAGAAAACAGGACGATTATCCTGACTTCATGCACTGATTCTCTCTAAGAGCTAACAAATATCTGCACATTTGTGTTTGTGCAGTTACGACTGAAAACACTTGCTTGACTTTCTTGTCAATCATTTATTGATTTATGTAACTCTTTACAAAGCAGCGAACCAGACTGCCAGAGTGCTTTACCATCAGAACAGGGCAGACTCTTACTTATACTCAAGTAAGAGTAGCATTATGTCTACATATTTTTACTCAAGTAAACATAAAAGAAGAAATGACTCAAGTAAAAGAAAAAGTACAGCGTAGTAAAAGTACTCCTACAAGTACATTTTAGGAGAAAAATGGCTGATGATTATCATTATGAATATTCTGAACTTATGAAAGCAGCCTGTCAGTCCCACCACTCTCGGCTCTGGCTACAGATCCAATCAGACTTCACACATGCAAAAAAAAAAAAAAAATCATATTTTTCAAAATATCTGATCTGAGCATGAAGACCTGCAGTGTGAATGTAGTCATCGGATGATTGTGGTAACAATTTTACTGTCCACTTTGTATTGAAGTGTTGCCGAGTTTGTATTTATTAATATTCTTGACTATTTTTTGATCATCGCTGGTATTAATTCATGGACACTAATAAAACATCAATACAGCTTGAAAATTGTCCAGTTCTGGTCGGCTGCTGATGGACATTAAACCTCTATGCCTGCACATCCAGACAGACCAGGTGTTCTGAAGGGAAGGTCAATGCTGACCGTAACTGATGACGGTTTCCTGTTGGTTGTGCTGTGTGGCCTGCACTCATTTTCTGTTTACTGACTGTTTTCAGAGAGAAATGAAATCAAAATGGAGCCTCGCTCTGTGGGAGGAGTTTTGGGTAAAATTCGAGGTAAGAGGAAAAAAAAGAAAAAGACATTTCTGAACTTTGGCTGTGTTACATGTAGGCCTGTCACGATAACAAATTTTGCTGGACGATTAATTGTCTAAAAAATTATTGTGATAAANAGCAATATTTCATGTTTTCCACCAGGGGGTGATGAGGCATCTGCGGTTTCCTGTGACGTCAGTTAGATGCGCCCGCAGTTGTTCCACGGCGGCTGAGCTCAGTTTTACTTTTGACAAGCTGGAAGCTGTACATCTTTACTGACCTTTTTGCTGGACAGACAGAGCAGAGGACAGACAGAACATGATGTCTGTTAGAGTTTTAAGAAGAATGTGCTCTTGTTAGGAGCTGGTCTGTCTTCTCCATGTGTTTCCAGAGTTTTACGTGGTTTCATAGTCTTTTATAACAATTATAGTGTTTTAATGGAACGAGAAGACATGTCCCGACCGCGCAGGAAGGAGGACATCCCGGACAGGTAAGAGACATTTGCCCGGCAGCTTGTAGACCTGTCTCATTGTTCTCAGTAGGTTTTAGTTAAGTTTTTATGGATGTACGAGGAAGAAAATCTAATCAAAACTGAAAAGAAACCAACAAGCTTTCCTCTGTTCCTGTATGAGAAATCCATATCAATTCACCAAGTTATTAAAAGAAAGAAAGAAAGGAATAAATAAGGCAGCAGGTCAAACACTGAAACATCTGATTATTTTAAATTCAGTAAACTTATCAAACTAGGCCCTCCCACCATTTTTGTCAAGTAAAATCATCTAACTATATTTGTGTTATTCTATTGACCATTTTAGTTCTTGACCCCTTGGTGAGCAACTGGAAAAGGTTTTTTGTAGCAACATGTTGAAGACCGCTGGGCTAACAGGTCAATGTCTAGGAAGCAGAGATGGTATTCCACACTAACATGTCCTGGATGACACCATCAGTTGTTGCTTTCTCACCTTATTTGCTTTGCTGCTGCTCTTTAAATTTATGCCTGGTTGTGTGGTTGAATGCCAGGCAGATGTAGTTGGGTTATGATGGATGGAAGAGATGGTTTACACTTCTTCCTTCTGTCTATGCTCCATGGAACCTCCTGATCAACTCCTCTTAGATCTGGGCTCGTAGTTCAGGTGTTGTCTGAACGTTGGAGATGCTAATCAGCTGCTGTACAGTATCCAGAACCAGTGAATTTTAGTCCAAACATGAAACGCCTCAACCTAGGCAATGATGAGCTAAAGTCTAGAAAAAGAACTAACCACAACTAGGCCTGTAGCAAATTTTGCTGAGCGATTGTCTACAAAATCATTGTGATAAACGATAATATTGTTTCAAGACTTTTTGACATTGATTTAATGGAAATGACTAATAATGCATGCAATTTCCTGCCATAGATAGATACACTTTATTTTCAAACGAACACATAACATTGGAACTTATAAACTAAATAAACAAAACAACCAAAAACAAAAATAAAATGGATTCTCAGTCTCCATTAACAAAAAACGTACTTGAATAAAATCTAAACAACATAAAGCCAAAGTGGAAATAAATACTGCATTCAACCAAAAGAGTGCAGATTATAAAGTCTGTATACTATATTGCCCTTCAGTAATCACTAGATTTAGATAAAGAAGATGGGCACATCCGACTACCTAATGCAATAGTTCACATTACACGATTTTTTACCCCTATTTTCCCCTTAAGACAATCTTGGATCGTTGGCCGATCTAAGATTGTCCCTGGTGATTTCGTAACCGATTATCCTGCAGTGTGTTAGGCCGCTCCGATCTAAATCAGGGGTTTTCCCCCGACTGGGAGTTTAACGCAGCCTGTTGAATGTGACAGGTAGCCAATCAGAAAGCCGGATTCTCCTCCAGCTTTCTGAGGGGAAATTACGGAGGGGAATCCCAAACAGCTGACACAGCGCAACCTGAAGTCCAGCAACATTGGAGATGATATGTGGAAACAACATTAATGTTTATTCAACATTTCGTACAAAGAATATAGAAATGACAAGGAGAGGAGTCGGAGCCAAATTGCTACCGCAGTTGATAAACCCGGTAGGTTTTCAGCTGTTCTTCGTTAACGTGACATAAAAAGGTTATAATGATTTTCATTCAGTCAGAACTTTACGGTGACTCTAGCCACATGCATCACAGGTAGATTCTAGTAAAACATTGATTAATGCCTGGTTTTAAAATTAGTTAACTGGACTTGTAGCCATTATTTTGTGCCCATGTGACTGGAGACCACACGGCACGACGAACCCAATTGAACCGTTATACCTAGGATTTCTGTTGACTAATGTGTCTCTCAGGTTTGCGCTGGACATTGCACTAAGGAAATGAGGAAGGGAGGGTCAGTGGAGGGCACCGGAGTTGAAAATTTTTTTATTCAGTGTCATCAACAGAAAAAAAAGACAGGAAAAGACGACAAAGCCGATAATTAAAATGAGGTCGATAGGTTTAATTTATTGTGCGATTAATTGATTTATGTTTATCGCGACAGGCCTAACCACAACTAACGTAACAAAGCTGCTCCAACAGGCTGCCAACATGAGTGGTGCCATTCTATACATAGACATTGAAGAAGAATTAAGCTGGCAGACCTGTGGCTCTTTGTCTCTGTTTTATGGGATCTTTATAAACAGTTTAAATATATCAAAAAGTTGCTTTGAAGAATTCAGCAGTAATCAGCTATGGGCATCATGGTCCTTGTTTAACAGATCTGAATGTTACAGACCTGGTAGTGGAGCCCGTCGAAATAAATCTGTGAAATAACTGCTTGCTACAGACCTGAAGCAGAAGCTGTCCTAAATATTCCTAAATATTATCTGCTTTGTGATTTGAAGCACACTAAGTGACAGTCATAGAGAGACAATCATGGAGACAGACAGGGTGACTGTGGGTTTGTGTCCAACAGGTGGCAGGACTACACAGCGGTGGGGAAAAGACTGAAAGGAACTCGCTTCATCGCCTTCAAAGTCCCTCTGAAGCAGGTCAGTAGCATGTCACAGTGGACTCTGTGGGAACAGAAGTGTGTCTGTTTTTACCAGTGACACTCTGTCTGCTTCTGCTCAGGCTTTGATTAGGACACTTCCCCCCTCCGAGGTGTTTGGTCCCTGGGAACTGCTGGATGCTTTGAAGGAGGAGAACCATGAGCTGGGGCTGATCATTGACCTGACTTTCACCTCACGTTATTACAATCTGCAGGTAAACACACACACACAGTTGTGTTTTTGTGACCTGTGGGGACTTTACATTGACTTTCATTCACTTTTTACAGCCTAAACCCTTACCCTATCCATCACTAATACTGACTTGAAAAGTTATAAGTCCATTAGTCTCTTACTTCAACGGCCCCTGGGGATGGACGTGTTGTGAAGCTGCTGAACTTGAGCGGTGTGTGTGTGTGTGTGTGTGTGTGTGTGTGTGCATGTGTATGTTTCTGCAGGACCTTCCTCAGTCACTGCTGTGTGTTAAGATCTTCACAGCTGGCCATGAGGTTCCCAGTGACCAAACCATCCTGAGCTTCAAGCGCGCTGTCCACAGGTTCCTCCGAGACAACCAGGACAATGGTGAGGGAAGAGCTGAGCAACAAATGGACAATAAAATCAATAACTAAAGAGCTGGTTTTAATGAGATAACTTTCTAAATAAAAGTTGACCTATATGAACATTTATTTCTGTCCTTGTTCATCTCTTTTTCTATTTGTTTAACCACCAAGTTCTCTTGCAGACAAGCTCATCGGGGTCCATTGTACCCACGGACTGAACCGCACCGGCTACCTGATCTGCAGGTAGGTTCATCCGGACCGTTGCAGTGTGAGCAGGAGCCACAGGCCGCTCTAACCGCTGTGTGTGACCTGCAGGTATCTGATCGACGTGGACGGGATGGACCCGGCCCAGGCGGTGCAGCGTAAGTCTCATGCTTTCAGACCCCAGCAGGAGGATTCTGTGATCGATCTCACTCTGCTGCTGTTCTCTACAGTGTTCAACTCGTCCCGGGGCTACGCTATCGAGAGACAGAACTACCTGGATGACCTTCAGCACGGTCCAAAACGGAGGTGACACATCATGTCCAGACTGTTGGGCTCCACCAACCCAACAGTCTGCTCTCACTTTCTGATCAGCTTATTAAACCTGTTACCATCCAGACAGTGATGCTGTCATACCACCAGGCAGTGAGAACAGCTCTGACCGTGGTACACTGGTAGTTTAGGAAGTGACCGCACACATCAACAGGTTTTAGCTTTACAGAAAGATGAATCCACTCATACTGTTGTAGCTTCTGTTTAGTTTTTTAATTGGTGTTCTCTGGAAAAGCAGAATAATGGCAATTTTCTCAGCCGTTCAAAAAGAAAATTTTATAGACGCCACCTAGTGGCTTAACAAGGTAATGCTTCAGATCTAAAGTTCCTCATCCCTCATTTCCTGTATTATCTCTGTTAGCTAAAAGAACTGATTTATTGACATCTGGAGGAGAAACTGTTGCTCTACACAGGGAGTAGCTTGGTGGACCCACTCCTGACCCCTGTGACCCCTCTCACCCCTGGATCATTAGGGACAGTAGTTGGGAAAGTGGAAACAAAGTTTACTAATCTAAATGTTGGAAGCTTGTTCTGTGTTTGTTAAATTGTACTGAAAAATTAAACGTAAAATCTTCTTCATGCTTTTGAGTGATTTTTATTGGATGATTGCTGGGTGACCATCTGCTCTGATTGTTACCACAGTAACGTGGGCATGGAGGAGTTTGAGCAGGAGCCACAGAGAGGCCAGGCCGTCCAGCGGCCGCCTGTCGCAGCTTCTTTCAGCAGAGTTCACCGTGACTACTACAGGTACATCCTATATCCCTTTATGGACATGTCACTGTCTCAGTTTCCTTGAAGCAGGTTGCAGTAGGAACATCAGGAGCTGCAACATATTCCTTCCCACTGACTCAACTCAACTCTGAACTGCTGACATTTTACTGTAATTGTGAAAATAAATCTTAAAATGTGAAAACATTAAAAACACATAAGTTTTTTTAACCCACGATTTCTGCTAAAATGTAAATAATTAACTACACTATTCCATTGTAAACTGTCTTCATACGAAAGATTTAAACATATTTTAATAATCCAAACACAGATGATTTAAAAAAGCTATGAACAATGTCAAAACTAAATGTCATGAAAATATTTTTAAAATGCCTCGTAACATTGTTCTTAAAATGTAAATATTAATTATTGTTTTAATTATTATTGTATGTGATAATATAAAAAGAAATTCAATAAATGTTTCATTCATCTATGAGTAAGAAGGAAATCCTGAAGAACAAAGCAAATATGTTTGTAAAAATGAAGCAGTATTCATTGTTTTATGAATCCTGCAGGTCACATCGGCGTGGAGGACCGAGTCACCGCTCTCACCCGTACCCCCCTCAACCCGCCCACACACCCCGCCCTCCATTACTCGCCCGCCCTCCATTACTCGCTCAGCCTCCTCTGGCTCCTCCACCAGCCTTGTTCCATCCCTACAGATGGGCCCCTCAGCCCCCAGCTCAATGGAGAGCCCCTCACTCAGACACCAACAGGTCCAGGCACCCCCCTCTACCTGACCCACAGTGGCACCCCTCCTTTGCCTTGCTAGACAGAGGTGGAGCTCTACCCAACCTTCCTCACTACTCCCCCAACTGGACATCTGTTGCTAATGGAGACAGATCAGCTGACAACAGGAGCACACCAAATTTAAGGAACCCGGTCAGAACCTCCCAGAGACCCAGCGCTAACAGATACGATGGCTGTTAGTTACCAAGACAAAGCAGGTTAAAGGGGACATAACATACAAAACCCATTTTTTTTAGCCCTTAAATTTAGGGCTAAAAATTTAAGGGCTAAAATTAAATTAGCCCTTAATTTAATTAAGTAATTTGAGCCTCTAGTAGTGCCATGTGCAGTTCAGGTCCAGGCTTTCAGACTGTCCTCACTGTTTGAGCTAAACCTAAAATTAAACTCAGTCTGTTCGTTCAGATGGATCCCGTCCACAACATATGGTCTCACCAAAAACTCCCCAAAACTCAATTCAACTGAATCATAAACACACATTCAAGGTTAAGTTCAGTTTATTTTTCAAACTGGTTGAACAGTTTTCTAAGGAAACCCAGCAGATTGATTCCTCCTGGACCAATATGTAGTGACAGCACAAATGGAAATGCCTTTTTTAAAGAATTCTTTTAACTCTAGTCAAAATTATTACATTTTTTCGACTCAAGTGGTTTTTTTTTGACTCTATTGGCCTTTATTTTAAAGTGTTTAGACAGGAAAGGAGGTAATGAGAGAGAGGGGGAAATGCGGCAAAGGTCACCAGGCGAGGACCCATATGGGTTGTGCTTACCCCTTGCACCACCACCGCACCCTGAGTCTAGTGTTTCTAGTTTAATTTTTTTGACTCTGCTGGTTTGTATTTGAAGGGAAGTGTACAGGGAGAAAGGGGAGAGAGACATGCAGTAAGGGACCCAAGGATGGGACTTGAACTCGGGACAGCTGCATTGAGGTCTCTGTATAGTTAGAGCATGGCGCCCACTCTAAACACTGCGCCACATGACGCCCTGGAAAATGCCTGTTTAACAGGAAGAAAGCTCCAACAGAACCAGAACCGAGCTCAGTATGAGTGGCCATCTGCTGCAACCGACTGGAGGTTTGAGGAGACAGCAGAGACAACGTTAGCTGTGTTAAGAGCAGCACAGTTCTGGTACCAGCTGCTGCTGTCTTCACTGTTTTTTGTTTTTTATCTTTAAATCAGATTTTTTATTACATATAAAGACATTCTTTTTACAACTCTTCCCCCAAATGATCCAAATAAAACTTTATTTCATTGTAACTTTTAGTTTGGCTTTTTGTGTTATTTAATGCAGCTTCAATGTCATTTTGGTGAAAACCCTTTAAGGATGTTTCACTTTTTGTGCTGACAGATCCCATATGTTTCCAGTTATTGTATGTGATCATCTCAGATACACATGAATCTGTTTTCTTTATAATAATTAATTTTTTACTGTATTTCTGTTATTTCTGTTGTGGAACAAAATGATTGGCTGAGTTCATGCCAGTGCAGTCAAATTGTCAAACTGAATCTGAGAAGACATAATACTTTCTGAATCATTGAGGGGTTAAAGGTTGCAGGTTGCAGCTGTAGAAAAGGTGGCTGTTGCATGGTCTCCTGCAGAGTGCATTGCCACCAGTGCAGAGCTTGTCTGTTCATCAACCAGGAAGTAGATGAAAAATAACCTGAGAAGAAATCTTCAGACAGTTCTGGACACCTGGAGAAGAACGGGTGAGAGCCAGCAGTGGCCTGCTGGACAAAACTGTATGGGTGTAATGTAATTTTACAGCTGGAAATTACAGATCAGGCTGAAACCTGGGTGTAGTGATGAACTGTGACCTCAACCTTCAGAGTCACATAAATTAGAAGACTATGGTTCTGGATGCAAAGCAGTCCAGAACCAAAAGCAAGAAAGAAAAGAAAGCGGACATTCTATTCTGGTAAGACTTTTGCACACAAGTAAGTCACACATAAATTTCAATTTGCAGTTAATTTAATATTTTAAATATATAAAACTATAATAACATTATATGTATTTAGAAAGTTTAACTGTGGATGAAAACACAACCAGATTAGAATCTGTTTGCCAAATATAAATTACCTTTTTATGAGCTGCAACTGCTGCGGTGTGCGCATGCGCCTCAGCTGTCACGACTCGAACATCGCTGCGGTTTCTGCGGTGGAAACATGGCGATGAGGGCGCTCAGAGGGATGGTGAACGGAGCCATGAGCGAGTTTTCATCGGCCGTCAGCGGGAACAGACCGACCGCCGCTGCTCCGGTCCACCCGGCCGCCGCCGCCGCCTCCAGGGAGCATGCGATGGCTGTTAGCCGGGATTACATCTCCCAGCCCCGCCTGAGTGAGTGTGTGGATGTGTGTGATGATGCTGTTTGTGTCTGACAGCTCAGGAGAAGGTCAGAAAGGTGTCAGTCACTGAACATCATCTGTTAACAGCTGATACAGAGATGAATCCTTTGCTCACTTTTGTCTTCCTCTCCTAATTTTTCCACCTTATTCAGACCTTTTTGGAGGCAGTTTGGGGATTAAAGTGACAGTAAACATTACAACAACTTTGCCTCAGTCAAGGAATGCCAAGGCTACTTTATGCTGGCCACCGGTTTTATGGAGGTTTTGGGGCAGAATTTAATCTTTGCCGCCTTCCCCCCAGTGTCCTGAACATTACCAAAGCTGCTGGGTTCATAAAGCCAGATCTTTGCTCATATTCCAAATGCAAGTCAAAAAATGAGAAGGATTTGCTGTTCACTGCACTGTGACCAGGCCAACAACTATTAGTGATAAAATTGATTTGCTTGCTGACTTCAATAATCTGAAGCTTTTTATTTTTCCCAGTGCTTCATTTGTGTCAGCATCTTCTGTCATCCATACTGATTCCCTTCAGTTTGGCAGTTCAGAAGTTATTAACCTCAGTCCTAATCTATTTTCAGACGTGTAAACTATTCTGGATTCAGACATTAAACAGCATCAGCATACAGAAAGATCCCCATCAGTAGAAAAGAGCAAGATGTTGAAGTGATAAAAAACAGAGAATTTTCTAAACATTGGCCATGACTAAAGCTTGGCCACAAACAAGTCTTATAAGTGGAAAATGACCCCAGGCCTACAACCAGATTAGCTCTCAATATTTGGAGTGGCCATCAAAAAGCCCTCAAATATCCCATAGAAAATCTGTCTCCAGCACTGAAATAAATTCAGAGAATTCTAATCGACTTCATGTCAGTAAGAAAAAACATTCTGGCTTTTGAAGACAGCTGTGTTTCACTGGGTTGCTGTTCTCTGTATTTCAGCCTATAAAACTGTTTCTGGAGTCAATGGTCCTCTGGTGATTTTGGATCAAGTCAAGGTAAGAAGCAGAGATGTGTGTAGAGTCTGGAAACTATTATTTTGTCCACATTAATCCAACTACGATTAGACTCATGTCTGCAGACACCTGAAGCCCAACTCACAATGTTTCACACCAAAAGTTTGTGGTGATTCAATGGGATGACATCTGATGGGTTTATACTGCAGAGTTCATTTAGAATAAAATATAAATGTCAGGATTCTTGAGTCTTTGTCAAGTCATGACATGTCAGGACTGTTCAGTTGGTTTTGATATGGAACATGCATGGTGTTGTTAATGCTTGTTGGTCATGTGTCACTTGAACAGTTTCCAAAGTACGCTGAGATTGTCCATCTCACTTTGCCTGATGGTACCAAGAGGAGTGGGCAGGTGCTGGAGGTCACTGGTTCCAAAGCTGTGGTGCAGGTGAGACTGACATTTCCAAACAATTCAGTACTTTGTGTCTTAGTGGGAAATCTTAACTTATCAGGTAAAACTAAGAAAACAGAAAAAAAAACTGTAAAATAAAAACATGTGCTTTAAATGTTAGGATGTTGAATTTATGTGTAGTTGCCAAATGTTAGTTATTTTACTGTTTTATGCTTTTATTGGTCAGTTGACTTTTCCTTAAAAGGTACAAATTAGTGATAGTTGAAAGAAAGTACACCCCCATCACTAACACCACTGGACCTTAAAGTTGGTCCTCTGCTGCTAATTAGTTGAAGAATGGTCATTAGCATTATTCCCAACTATAAAAAAATAAATCATTATACAGTATTAAAGATTATTGCTACATAATAACTGACCTGAAACAGGAACAGTCTCATTTGATTTATGGTGAGATAATGATGGAAAAAAATGTCTTTTTATGGTGTATGTAAACTTCTGGTTTCAGCTGTATAATATTGTACAGAAAAAAAGGTAATAGCTTTAGTACAGTAATAATATTATTGCAGAGCCATTACAACATGGAATGTTTATTTGGAAAATAGTAATTGTGCTGGAATTTTTTTTAACAACTCCTGAGTCTGTTTGTATTCATAAATAATGGGAACATTAAGGACAACCTTTGATTATTATAGCAAATCCCCTCTTAAGTCTCACTGTCAGAGCAACGTCCAGAACAACATCAATAATTCCCAGACCAACATGAGGATCTTCAATTCAGAGCAGCAAGTCAGGAAAATACAGCACCAATATCTTCTAACAGCCATTAAACATGGCGGTGGAGGAGAGGTGGTGATTTGGGTTTGTATTGCAGCCGCAGGATCTGGACACCTTGCAGTGATTGACTGCAAGGTGCCCATGAACTCTCAAATATCCAGTGTCTGCAACAGGGAGGCTGAAAGAGAACAAAGTCAAAGTGTTGAAGAAAACAACCCTGAGGAAAAGCTTATAAGCTCTAAAAAGTCTATTTGGGCTGCAGTTCATCTTATGGACTTATTTACATTAATTTCACTTAATTCTTTTGCTTTTGCTATGACAACTTACTTTTTTGTGTTCATTTAACTCAAAACTTACAAATCTTTAACCTAAAGGAACTTTTCACTTTGACTTTACTTAAAACAGTTCAGTTCAATGCCAGTTTCGTATCCTATGTCTGACCAACTCAATTTATTATGATCATCCAACTCAAATCATTAAGTCCTTCCAACTCAGTTTGCTAAGTTTTATAACTTAATTCATAAAGGGGTTTAACATGACAAATTTAAGTCATTCTTACTCAAATTATTTATTTTCTTCTAATAAACATTTAAAATCTCTTTGACTTAATTCTACAGAAAGTCAACTCAAACTTTTAAGTAGTTCCAAACTAAATTTTAATATTATTTTTACAGTGTCCTCTAAATACACAAATCTTTTCCTTAAATGACCTTTTTACTTTGACTTTACTTGAAATAATTAAGTTCAATACCATATTTGTATCCTTCGTCTGACACCATGACTCAGGCCTACCAGGGCCAGATTCCCTGGTAGGCGACCGTGGCTCTGTGGGTAGAATCATCGTCTTGTGATTGGAAGGTTGTAGGTTTGATTCCAGCTTCCTCCTGCCACATGTCAATGTGCCCCCTTGGCAAGGCACTTAACCCCAAGTTGCCTACTGATCTGTGCATTAAATAAATGTGTGAATGTGACTCTAGTGTAAAGTGCTTTCAGTGGTCAAAATGACTGGAAAAGCGCTATATAAGTTTATTTACCATTTTTGAAGTAAACTAAATGATTTGAGTAAGACTGACTTAAATCTGTCATCTTAAACATACTTAATAAATTTGTTAAAAATAAATTAACAAATTGAGTTGGATGATTATAATATATTGAATTGGTTAAACTTAATAAATTAAGTTGGATAACTTAATTGAATTGCTTGTTACCTATAGAAGCAAAATAGTTGGTTCAACTATTTTCTTTTTAGAGTGTAAAAGTCCCACTGATGAAAACATCAGAAGACATCAGGACAGCCAAAACCTTCTACCAAAAAATGAAGCAAAATTTTAAAGAAGATTGGGCCAAATTGTCTTCAGTAAATGAGACAGACTCCCTCTTTACTGCATTACTCCCACTCACCTCATTTGATAAGCTGCCATTCTGCTGTTTGTATTTGTCCAAATTCTCTGCAGGTGTTTGAGGGCACTGCAGGCATCGATGCAAAGAAGACCAGCTGTGAATTTACTGGAGACATCTTACGGACGCCTGTCTCTGAGGACATGTTGGGTACATGTCTTCGCTCTCCGTTCAGCCATATTTAGTCAAGTGTTTTTCCTCTGAGACAGCAGAGCAGCATTTTTCATACGTTTTCAGGGCGTGTGTTTAACGGTTCTGGCAAACCCATTGACAGAGGACCGGCAGTGCTGGCAGAAGACTTCTTGGACATCATGGGTATGTGTGTTGTGACTTTTAGTTTTCAGAATATTCACTCAGTGTAAAATGCTGAAGTGAAGACGGTTCCCTATATTTTCTAAAATCACTGTGACACAGTCTTCCTCAGTGTGTGTGTGTCTCTGTGTGTGTTGTTCCACAGGCCAGCCCATAAACCCCCAGTGTCGCATCTACCCAGAGGAGATGATCCAGACCGGCATATCTGCCATCGATGGCATGAACAGCATTGCTAGGGGACAGAAAATCCCCATCTTTTCTGCTGCTGGGCTGCCACACAATGAGGTACACATGCATTCACTAACATGATGTATTCCCATCTCAGAGCATCAAAGCACCTAAAAGATTAGATTCTGTCCACAAACTGACAGACTTTCTAAGGTGTTAACAAAATGTGTGTGAGTCAGGCAGAGTTCATTCTGTAGATGTACCAATCAGACTTCTATTGGTCCACACCGAATTCTGGTTTTCCTTGAGTTCTGGCCCCATGATTTTGTTTTTAGAAGGATATGTAGTTCTTTATTGATAACTCAAGACACACACACACACACACACACACACGCACGCATGAATGCACACACACACATCACTCAATGGACAGATAAAAATATTGACATTATCTAGAACACAAATCTTGAGGTAACGTTAAAAACTCTGACAGTTTCGGAGAGAAAAGACTTCCAGTCCTCATTAACACTTTGGAGCTGCTGTGACCTTTGGCTGCTCCTTAGACTGTCCACCATGTCCATAAGGAGAGAGTGAGACATTGTCCATCTTCTTCAGCTTTCAGTCTCTCACTAACTCGTCCAGAGCTCGGCCTCATTCCTTCAGCTGACTGAGCCTCTGTAGTGAGTTTATTGAGTCTAATAGAGTCCTTCACCTTCACCACTGCACTATTATGGCAACTTCTATGTTTTTGTGAAGACTCAGTAATAATAAAATCAATCAATAATAAAATGTATTCTTATGCATGTGCAGATTGTTAAAAGTGTGACTTTTTAGTATTAATACATTAATTATTTATTAATTATTAATACAAAAAAATTCCCAGTTTTCAGAACTAGTTTTTTCATTGAATCAAAGTTAACAGAATGTACTTTTTGAACTGTTCTTCATCAGAAAGAACAGAACGTAGATCTGTAGCACAACTCTGGGATTTCTAAACCCATCGTTCTCTTTGACAGAGGCAGAAAGCTCAAATGGATAAACTTTTATTTAGTATTTTCATATGTTGCATTTTCTGATCAGAACAGGATCTGATTTTTGACATTGTGATGGACCGTTTATCTGTCAGGGCCCATCAAGCTGCTCACTGTTCATGGTTTTTTTAATGAACCAAACAAAAACTGTACAGCCTCAGGCTTCTAACCAGACTGAAGGACAAGTGTTTGAGAAATACTGCAGGTTTTATTCTAATTGACTATTTTAGCAAAATGAAGTTAAGTTTATGGCCAATAAAAATTGAGGTCATTATTTTGTTCCAATGCGAAGTATTATGCAATGTGAGACATTTGTAAACAGTTCAGTCTGTTTACAGATATATCTGAAAACATCTTAAAAATTCAACAACAGAAATAAAGCAAAATAAAAATATTTAAAAATTATAAAACAAAATCCTACATCAACAACACATAAAACACAAATACAAATAAAATGGGAAAGTTAAAAAGCTAGAAATGCCAAAAGTAAAAAAAGAAAAATCAATTTCAGGCTAAACTTAATGACATATGATAAATGATGGAAAGCTGGCTCCACATGATGTGGGCTGGCCCATTCAGGACCCAAAGTGTGGTCAACAGAATCTCAAAATAAATTCTGAACTGGAAACTGAACCAATGCATGAAGCTGCATGTGGTGGTGGTGGTCTGCTGCTCTTTGGTACCACTGAGCTAACTCCCTGCAGCAGCATTACCCAAAGTCTTCATTTCTTAACATTCCATTAAAGGGGAGCAAAAACATCAAACATGTCTGTCACTTCAAAGTTAATTCTTACTAGTTCATATATTTCTGTCAGCTTCTTATTTCTTCTGTCCTAAATATCTAGACTCTGTTTTCCCTGTGGATATCTGAGATGTGTAGGTTCTGTTTAATTACTGGTTGTATAAAACTGAAAGAACGTTAATTTCCTGTCTGTTGATAAATTCATTCATTGTCATTTCCTTTGAGATTTTATTCATATGAAAAATGTTTAACATTCTTGTCTCTAATTAAGGTGGAAGGTGAATAAATCATCTTTTCCGAGAGTTTGGAACTCATTTCCTTTTTTCCCTGGTCTTGTCAGATCGCAGCTCAGATCTGTCGACAGGCCGGTTTGGTGAAGAAGTCCAAGGATGTGATGGACTACAGTGAGGACAACTTCGCTATTGTTTTTGCAGCCATGGGGGTGAGATCCTGATCCTGTTCTGTCCCAGACTCACTCTGACTGAGACACCCTGTACTTCAGGGCGTTCACTCTCATTCACGTTAAATGTTTCCATACTGTCTGATGCTACAACCACCAACATCACTGCATTTTATTCTGTTATGTTCTAGACACAATTGGCCCTTTTTCGTTGTTAGCTCCAGCTGCACATAGTTCTACTCATTCTCTCCTCCAACAGAATTTGCTGTGTTTCCACTGAGAACCTGATGGATGAAGTTCTGGCTTGAAGCCCCGCCTCCAGCCACCCTGACCCCTAACCTTTACTGAACTGAGTTAACATTAGTCATGCTAAAGTGACAGTGTTTCCATTAAGTAAATGTATTTTCGTAATTTCAATTTGGACAATTTTACAGTTAATGGAAACACAGCTACTCACATTTGACTGAGAATACTTTGGTGTTTTTGGGTTTGGCCATTGTACTGCATAATGCTCTTCTAGTCATACCAACCACTCAAAGTTAATCTAAAGCTGACATATCTTTTTAAATTGATTTCTGACAGATTTTTGACACGGCTGTAGAGTAATCGCATCCTTTCTCTCTCCTCAGGTCAACATGGAGACTGCCAGGTTCTTTAAGTCAGATTTTGAGGAAAATGGATCTATGGACAATGTCTGTCTGTTCCTCAACCTGGCCAATGACCCCACGTATGGCATTTTTTCTCAGATGTGTTTGGATGTTGGCTGTATAAATAATGTGTAAATTAAGCTGAAGTCTTGGTTTGTGCAGCATTGAGCGAATCATCACTCCCCGTTTAGCTCTGACATCAGCAGAGTACCTGGCCTATCAGTGTGAGAAACATGTCCTCGTCATCCTCACTGACATGAGCTCCTACGCCGAGGCCCTTCGAGAGGTTGGCCATGTTCTGCTCTAGCATTCATTCTGATGTAACTGCAGGAAGTGGAACCGGGCTTTGGATGTTCTCTCCCAGGTGTCTGCTGCCAGAGAGGAGGTGCCGGGCCGCCGAGGTTTCCCTGGCTACATGTACACTGACCTAGCCACCATCTATGAGAGGGCCGGCAGAGTAGAGGGCCGCAACGGCTCCATCACCCAGATCCCCATCCTCACTATGCCTAATGATGGTACTCCCTCTGCTAGAGCTCAGCATGGTGGCAGTTCCAGGGCTACCACAGACTGATCCTTTCTCTGCCTTTCAGACATCACCCATCCTATTCCTGACCTGACCGGTTACATCACTGAGGGACAGATCTATGTGGACAGACAGCTTCACAACAGACAGGTAACATCTCCTCCATGAGACAGCTGTACATTCTCCCACGTTTCAAACAAAACTTTGGTTTTTGTTCCATTTGATTTGCAGTATATAAACAAATGGATTAGTTTCATGTCAGGTTTCTTTTATTATAGATTGAATAGAATATTTTAGTATTTTTTTAAATTCTTCTGTCCTCATCTTCTTTTCTTCCTCTGGTCAGATCTACCCCCCCATCAATGTTCTGCCATCTCTCTCTCGACTGATGAAGTCTGCTATTGGGGAGGGAATGACCCGCAAAGACCACTCTGATGTTTCCAACCAGCTTGTATGTTCAAATCTCTCCCCATTCTGCACAAACAAGACCTTTACTGCACTTTGCTTAACCTGTATGCGTGTGCGTGTGTGTGTAGTATGCATGCTATGCCATAGGGAAAGATGTCCAGGCCATGAAGGCGGTGGTGGGAGAAGAGGCTCTTACTGCTGATGACCTGCTATATCTGGAGTTCCTTACTAAGTTTGAGAAGAACTTCATTTCCCAAGGTGCAGTGATGACCAGATGTTTTGTGTTCTTATATGAAATATGTGTGTTTGAAATCAAAAGTGAACTTTGGGTGTAGCGAGGTCTTGTCAGGAGTTCTGCTCAGCATTCACCACAGTGTCAGCTGTTATGATCCCTGGGTAGAGAAACAAAGTCTGTAAGCTTGATAAACTGTTGTGTCCGTGCTGGAGAATCTTACCTTGTAAGAAGTATGAAAAAATAAAGCAGTTCTTGAGTCGTCCTCCTAGGGTGACTAAATATAATAGATTGAAAATTGTCTCTTTTTGTAATATATGGACCGACTGTTAGCAGCTTAAATTAAAGCTAGCATCTACTGTACCTCAGTAGATGCTAGTTTTACTGATGCTGAAGGGCTGATTTAGTTTTTATCATGTGTGGTTGTTGAGAGGTGGTGAAGATGAACGCAGGAGACCCAAATGATGATGAATTTAATGATGAGTGTAGCCCAAAAACAGTCCAGTCAGGCAACACGGCAGCAACAACAGCACACAGCTAATAACCGGTAGCAACTAACAAGGGGACTGAATACAGGAGCTAAGGCTAACCAGGACTTTAAACAGTGCGACTGGAGAGCTAGACGTACGACATATGACAACAATCTGACAAGAGACAAAGACAACAGGTGGACTTAAATACACAGGGAGGGTAATCAAGGAATGAGACACACCTGGGAAGCAATCAACGGGGAAGATGCAGAGACAACAGAGACTCACAGGAAGGAAACTGAACACAGAAAACCCTAAAAATAAATTCACAGAAACACGGATCATGACAGTTTTTTCACAAGTTCGGACTGCAATTGTCCATTTCTAGTTCAAAACCTAAACTACAACTCAAAGATAATATTTTGGTGTTACGAATGCCTCAGAATTACACAAGTAATAAAAAAACCCAAACAAACAAACAAAAAAAACAATATAAGAACCAGTCACGCCTCAGCAGGAATAATATTTAAACATGGATTCACAAAACTAAATTTCAGTTCCTTTCTTTAAATATATGGGACTCCTTTTCACAAATATTGACACTATCTTATCCTGTGTCCTTGTTTTGAAGTCATCATGTGTGTATTTTCTTGGCTCATGAGCTTTACATATGGAGAATATGGAGAATACCTCCATATTCTACAGTTATTTATTTCCAATGGTTGCTGTAAAGTAGTAACTTGTTTAATTCAGTTTATATTTCACAGCAATCCAATTCATATCCAATTATGATAATAATTTAATATATATAACATAATAAATTAATAAATATAGATAGAATTTGTTGCATACAGTCAAAATTGATCTCATTTTTAATTCAGTGCAGTCCAGTCAAATCATATAATGCCAATGCAAAGTTCTGGGTCAACGTTATGCACTGGTTTTACTGGTGCAACAAAATTGTCCAACTGCATCACATTTAACTTCTTAGTTGTACAAGGTTATTTATTGATTTATTCTTTGTTTTTTTGGTGGATTGGTTGGCTGGTTGGAAATTTTGTTGGTGTTTTTTTGTGAATTATTTGTTTTGTATCTTTGAATGAAATTGGCCAAATTTTAAATCCTAAAAAGATTTAAGTTGCTTTTTATGTGATTTCGATTTGAATATAATTTTTTAATTTAAGGATCATATGTATAAGTATATGTTTCTCCAGAGTTGATTTTATGACCAACCTCAGCTGGACTCTTTGTCCACTGCCTGTGGTGATCTTACTTCATACTCATTTTCAAGCATGTTAAGATTATTGTATTACAAAAACCTGTCTTTTGCATTCCTTGTTCATGTGTGTCATTTTATACCATGTTCGAAATAATTCCTTCATTCATTAATTCATTCATTCATTCATTCATTCATTCATTCATTCATTCATTCATTCATTCATTCATACATCTCAGTCCCAGTGCAGAGCTCTGGTTGAACTGCAGCTCTACTTCACCAAGAGTTTCATTTCAAAACAGTGACTGATGGGGAAACTGGAAACAAGCCTTCAGAAATCACCCTCCTATTTTTTTATCTGCCTTCCTAATAGATTTAATGAAGTTGAATTTTGAAGAAAATCCAGGAAGTTTAACCAAAGCCAGCACTACCTTGATGGAAGTAAACAAATCTACTAGGTTACTATGTGTTCTTAAAATATGGTACCACAAGTACATCAGAGCAGTGATGTGTTATGTATAAGGATAAGTTCTCTAGCTCTAGTGAGAGATCACAGTTGGAGCCGTTCTAATGACCTATTTTACGCCGACCTTGGAAAAGTGTAGTTTTGAAATGAAACTTCATTCTAAAGGTTTAAAGATCAGAACCTGATTAGAACCTGTACACAGACCAACAGAATGCTGGTTTATTTAACATGTGCTGTGTGTGTGTGTTTGTGTGTTCAGGAGCCTATGAGAACAGGAGTGTGTTTGAGACTCTGGACATCGGATGGCAGCTCATGAGGATCTTCCCCAAAGAAATGCTGAAGAGAATCCCTCAGAACACCCTGGCTGAGTTCTACCCCCGAGAAACCAAACATTAGCTACACACACACACACCCACACACACACACACACACCCACACACACACACACACACACCCACACACA
>NW_006800246.1:714337-738115 GCF_000485575.1 Poecilia formosa | reverse complement strand
ACACACACACACACACACACACACACACACACACACACACGCACACACACACACACGCACGCACCCACACGCTCCGCTTCCTGTCCTCTCCTCCGGCTGAGGCCTCACTCTGTAAATACAGTGTAGTGTTGTGATGCTGTAACAATGCCGATGCTCGCTGCTTTCATCTGATGTTGAGGGTAAATCATCCCGGCATAAACAGGAAGAGAAAAAGACCAAACTGGACTTTTAGAAGTTTGTCTCCAGAGTGAATGTCAGGAGCTTCCTGTGGAGAAGAATGTGCACACATTCAATGTGTCAAGAAAATGATGTGGACATGATAGCAGCCACTAGAGGGCGCACACGGCAGAGTTTAAGTCCATCTGAGGGATCGGTTCTGAAGCTTAAGGGAACACCATTATTTACTGAATGTCTACATCATTTCTGTCATCGCATGAAGGACACTGAGTGCTTTGTGTGTTCCACATGTATTCTTTCTGAGGCATAGAAAATCTGATTGATTGTCAGGAAGTCAGAGTGAGCTAAAGTTGAATAAAAATACAGAAAGAAAAACGCAGAAAAGGAGCAAATCATTCAGTCAAACAGTTTAATTTTGATAACTTAACCTTAATTAAACTCACCTTGTTCAGTTTTGCTCTTCTAACTGAAGCATTTAAACTTTTGATTAGACTCTCTTACCAGTTGCAAACATATCCTGTATAGATGGGTTTATAACTGCGATCTAGACACAGTTGTTGCTGTGTATTGTTGATATCATTTTGTAAATTTGCTCCATTGTTTATCCACGTCAACTATGACAGCTCACATAAAGGAAAGCATGAAGAATGCTTTATTATACCAAATAAACAGGCCTGAGCTTCTCAAAAGCGTCTGAGGATTTTTGATCCCCATAAAAAATTCTGCCTTTCAGCAGCTTTGTCAAATATTTAATATATCACAAAGAAACTGTATGTTGCTCTGAGTTTATATCAGCCAGCTAGATGGATGCATTTTAATGCTCATATCAGTATAAAATCAGACAACAACCCGCCGATCCATTCATGGATACAGAATCCATTCCTGGTTCCTTCAGCTTTTCTTGACAGACTCTTGTTATCGAGGTGTCAGTCAGAACGGGCTCTGATCCATATTAAAGATATAAGACAGTCTGGGCTGTGCAGCTCCATTTCCCTTTACATATGACAGAAAAACAGGACAACATGCATTTACAATGCAAACAGAGAGACTGGGTTCTGGAGACAAACCTGCCTCGTTTAGAACCGGACCAGAGAGAAAAAACTTCAGCTTCATGTCTGTAAGCAGGAAATTGACACCGGTGGAGTTATGGAGCCACTCCTGGTTTATTGTTGTTGACAGGTAACTGTGGAAAAAAGACTATTTTTCACTGATGTATTTACAAGCTGCAGTTTTATCCCAGCCCAGATTGTAGCTGCAGAACTGATTAAATTAACTTTAATTTATAATTCTGTTAACATTCCTTTCAAAATTAAAAGGTTCTCCTTAGTTTGTGTATGGTTAGAGCACACATTTAAGATCTGATGCGACTGACACAAAGTCAGCTGATACCCTGGGCTGTCCCTGAATAGATCATCAACAACATAGAATGAATGATACATTTAAAAATGTACTGAAATAAATTTATCTCACCTCAATTTTTTCAGTTTTCTTTTTTTTTTTGGTGGAAATCTGTTAAATGTTCAGTTCTGTTCTCAGCGCCCATTGTGTTTTATTTAGATCATATAAGATATGAAGAGAACTCAATCAATGAAACTAAAGTATAAAATGTCTTCTGGCCTTTTAAAAACATTTTTAATTCAACTGCCTTTGTTTGTGAGTCCAGCAGAGTTAAAATCTGTTTGGAAACCAAAATATTTAATAAGTATTATAAGTGTTATAAAGGTTCCTATGTTCCCTTCAGACCATGAGCTGAAGTACTGTGGATTGATTGTATTTGGGTGTGAGCGGTTGACATTGATTGTAAACTCAACATGTTTAGTGTGTTTCATTAATGTTTTTATATTGAACATCTGCTGCTGAGGTTTAGTTTTCTTATAGCTCCTTCAGCTTGTCCTGTGATTGGTTGGATGGTTATATTCTCCATCAGCAGTTCCAACTCTATGTATTTCTGAAAATATTTATTTTTCTTCAGATTTATTTATATCATCATTTAAAAACATTAGATTTAAGATCAAGAGTACATTTAAAGGTTTATATATATATATATTTATATGGAAATTAAAATTATTCCTAACACTTTAAAAACAGAGCTGTGTTGTTAACCTGAGGGATTCAGACTGCTTTGTTTCTGCTGCACATTGATTGGATGGTGTGATGGTCTGATTGGAGCTCTTTATCATTGTTTTAGTGATTATTGTTCTAGTGGTCCTCTTAAACCAGACATGCCTGTATTGGCAAAGCCATCACCTGAAGTTAAGCTGCCTGTGTTTTAACAATACGCTCCATGTGTTGGAATGTTGAATGTCTTCAGGTCATGACTGTGTAAAATGATGTCTGTGTTCCTGTTCTCTGTGTACTAGTCGTTTTAAAATCCCATTCATCTGTGTAAACTGTGTTTGTGTTTATGCGCTGTGAGCTTATTGACTGGTTCAGTAGAAACTGCATGCGTTGTTACTAAATGTCTCCTGTCGGTGCCTCGGGTTTCATGTCTGACTGTAAAATAAAGGCTGCTGCCTCAGTACTTCTAGTGGCTTTTATTATCTGCATATTTACATAGATGGAACTGGATTACATGACAAAATATGCCATGTGCAATATTTCACCCTACAAACCCAGATGTTTAGAAAATATTTTGAATATTTTTGTTTTTACCATGGCTGTGTTTAAATGTACGATATGACATGAAACATCTATATTTATAGCCAGATGTGTGCAAGGTTTTACATTCATTCATCTTTTCTTACAGATGAATAATCTGACCATTGGAAATGAAGAGAAACTCAACCTTTCATTTGAGAAAAGGGTTCCTCATGGCTCCCCTAACAATTCCTATCAAGTTAATCTGACTCATTAGTTTATTAAAACGTATGTTCCACTTATTTAATGTGACCAGAGAATTCATTTTCACTAGATTTCTTTTAGCCAATCTTTAAACCTGGAACAACAGGAGAGCATGTATGGCAGATTGTGAAGATAACATCTGCAAAAAAACACCTTGAGAAGGTAAAGAATTCCTTCTTCAGAATGATTTCAACAGCTTTTATTTCTATTTTATTAGACTAGATATAATTTACTTTAACCCATTATCACTACACCTAAATAATAGATCACTTTGCATTCGCAGTCTTTACGCTCACACCAAGGGAACTTTACATCATTTAAAATTTAAAGTCTTGGGTGAGGATTTATATTTTTTCACTTCTTTATCCAGATATTTCAGGTTGCTGTTTGTCCAGCTATTTTTCTCATATTTTTATTTTATTTTGCAGTGTTGGGCAACTGACTAACTGAAATATTGATGTCCCAATGTTTAATTATGCAATTGGAATAGAACTGAGCTGAACTGAAACTGTGATTTGTCAACAGCACTGCGGAAAAAAATGAAATGATCCATGTGCTATTAAATTTGGAAAGTATTCATCTGTTTTTGTTTAGTGCAACACAAGGACAAATAGTGTCAACAGACAGTCCCAGAACAGAACCAAAACAGAACCAGATCAGATCCAGATCAGAGTCAGAACCAGAACAGAACCAGTCTCCTTTATCAGGTTGTTGAGCCTTTTTAGGTCCCTGGTTCTGATGCTGATGCCCCAACAGATGATGGCAGAAGAGATGATGCTCTCAACAACAGACTGATAAAAGATCTGAAGCATCTTGGTGCAAACCTTGAAGGATCTTAGCTTCCTCAAGAAATACAGTCTGCTCTGTCCTCCATCAGAGGTCCCCACTCCTGTCCTCAGGGCCCACTGCCCTGCATGTTTTAGGTATTTCGAATTTACTACACCTGGTTTAAATGAATGAGTGATTAACGAACTTCTGCAGCAATTTCAGGAATGCATTAAAGTTAATGCAATCATTTGATTCAGCTGTGCTGGAGCAGGAAAACTTTTAAATGATGCAGAACAACTAGACCTGAGGAGCAGAGTTAGTTTAGGAACAGCCCAAAAGCAGGTGTTCTTACCAACAAACAAAATGTCTCATATGATGAGACTATGAAAGTAGTTTCAGGTAAATAACACGGTAAAATCTGATGTTTTGTTGTTGCTGTTAGTTTTCTGTCCTAAAGCATACTAGCAATGGCTATGAGGGGAGACATTAGTAATGATCTTGAAGATTTCACTGGAAAGGTTTACAAGTTAGTTTACCAATAATCTACCATCCCTCACTCTTACAAGAGTCCCTGCTGTTCATTCTGGGCAGTGATCTGCCTGCAAAATCAGAGTAACGTCTCCAAAGCAGGGTTCATAGAACATGTTAAAATGTAGACTTCATGACAGCTTAATTAGCAAAAGGTCTGACTAATTTCACTTTATTTAAAAGCATTTGCCCTGCAACCAACTTTCAGGTTGCATGTGCTCAAAATAATACCAAAGCACAGATATTATTTGCCATATTAGCTGTACACTAGCTGTCAGGGACGGTGCTGAGGGGGAAATAATGTTTGTTTTCTGCAGTAAAGTCCAGTCACCTCGCAGCACAACACTCCTGTATAAAGAAGCATGCTGGAATAAAACAGGAAGATATGCTTTCTGTTGGGATCTTGAGGTTTGTCAGCTTTTCTCCACTAGAGGGAGCCTGAGACCTTCCTCCTGAGGGCGTGAGTCGGCGTCTGCACACCTGTCCTCCATCTACTCATTTGGAGGCGTATAAGTGGAGGAGGATGCTGACACTTCTCTGCCAGAGTGTTAGCCAGTAACAGTACCGGCTTACCTTGAGCTACTTATACCTGGATCTGTCTCTAGATTCTGACCCTTCTTGTCTCTGTGTTCACAGCTACCCTGGTCCTGAGTTATCAGGTCAACCACCAATCCTCGAGATAGAACCGACCTCACCCCTCAACCCGCTGACCAGCCTCTAGACCCTCAAGGTCCTTCCCCGGTCCAAAACTCCCCCTGAACAGGTATAATCCTCAACAACTGCCTTACAGCAAAATTCCTGGATCCTGAATAATCATCTCTGTCCTCCCCTAGTTGCCCTGAGATTTGCCAGACGAACCAAGGATTCCATTTCTCATTATTTGTATTCATTGTAAATAAATCACACTATTGTATTTCCTGTCTCTGGAGTGTTTCTGCATGTGGGTTTGGAGACTTGACACCAACATGACACTTTCATTTCCAATGAATGAAAGTTCATTCATTGGAAATGAATGAACTTTCATTTCCAATGAAATGAAAGTTTCATTGGAAATGAAACTTTCCAATGTTTCATTTCCAATGAAAATTTCATTGGAAAGAGCTCCACACTTTTGTGTGGAGCTCCACACAAAAGTGTGGAGCTCCATGTTATTGTAACAGTGCTGCAACTGCTATTTCATCATATGAGAACACATATTGTTTCTGTGTGACATCAGGACTGGGTCCACCTAATCTGGGATGCTGATTTTGTCTCCTCTTGTTAAACCCATTGATCAGGACAGGACAAAATATTCTGTCGTTTCTTGTCATTTTTCCGTTATAATAGTCATTTTTGACTGAATCCTAAATAACCTTCAAACTAAAAGGTTTTGTTCAGAAACTGTTGGCAAAATAATAATTATAATATTACTGTATATAAAAGTGATTAAAAAAATCAAGAGGGAATTCAGTATTAATCACAGCGGGAACCTTCTGGCCCATATATTTGCCAAGAATCTGTTCTGATTATGCTACATTATATTTAATAATGCACAAATGACCCATGATTATCACAAAGTTATTATTTCATCAGTGTGCCAACACAGCTAGTCTTTGCTTTAATCAAGCTTTGAACTCAGGGCGTTCAGACTGAGGAAAAGTCCTTTTTAATTGGAGTCTTATTGTGAAGGAGTTTAAAATGAACCGTTTTCCTCTCGGTGTATTAAAGGTCACCAAACATTCACCTCTCTGAATGGACATTCTAAAATTCAAAACAAGTCTAGTCAAAATGTTTTACAGCAATCGACCAAAGTGCTGAACAATTAATGAAATTAATAATAAATTAATAACCTATAATAGGTATTCAAATTAATAATATAAATATGCATTTTGCTTTTGCAGATAACTGTTCTGTTCAGATGACTAAACTCAGCTCAGCTGAGCTTTCCCTGCTTATAACAGCATGTTCTCTCCAGGAAGCTGGATCACAGCTAAGCTGTGTTTCTGTATGAGGTGAAGGATCTACTGCTGCCATGACTTCATGCTTTTCTTTAGCATTGAACGTATTTGCTTTTCTACTTACTTAAACCCCACTGAGTCTGGTTCTGGTTCTGCTTGAGGTTTCTTCCAGTTAAAGGGAGTTTTACTTTCTGCTGATTACTGCAAAGTAAACACAATGCAAGTGGCAGCAGAGTGCTGCTCATACAGGCGGAGTGATTGCTGAAAGTTATTGGCTTAATGATTCTACTGAGTTTCCTCAGCAAGGAATCTTTTGAATAGATGATAGATGTTCTGCATTTGGACAGCACTTTATCAAGCACTCAGACATTCACTCATTCACACACACATTCACTCACTGATCATGGTATGCTACATTATCTTCAACCAATTTAAACCCAACTTGACTGCATTGTTGGATAACCAGGATCAACTCGAGTGTATTGGTTGTGAATCTGTCTGTAAGATTGGATTAAATTTTCAATTCTATATTTATTTTTGTGTAAAGTGCATTGAGACAACGTGTTGTGAATTGGTGATATCTAGATGAACTGAACGAAGCTGAAAATATGAGAGCAAGAATGAGCTGAGTGGTAAAGCTTTCCGTTTGGATCCATGAGTGGGATTTATGTTTATTCAGCTGACAGATGCTTTTATCCAAATCAATTTACAAGAATGCAACAGTGTATGGATATGGAGAGCCATTTCAGGTCTCTATATTTTGGCTTTTTTGGCTGGAATGGCTCTCCATATACAGTCATAAGGCAAAATAATAAAAGGTCTCAGTGATTAGAACAAAGAAATGTGGATCCTTGTGGTCAAGAAAAACTCCATATTCTAACCCCACTGAGAACCTGTGGTCAGCAGGAGGAGAAACAGGAAGCAACAAATGGTGATCAACTCCAAGCATCATCAGTTAGGATGTGGTTGACAACTTAATATGTCAGAGTACACTACAGACGGGACGAAATTGTGCTCATAATAATAATAATAATAATAATAATAATAATAATAATAATACTAATAATAATGTGAATGATTATTTGCATCAGGCACCAGCAACCCTCCCAACCCCACTGATGGACAAGGGTGTAAAGACAATGGATGGATGGATTATTTGTATCAGAAACCTTTGGCCAAGCTTGTAGATCTCCAGGTGACCACAGAGGGGTGCTGTGGTACTGTGATGGATTACCCAGGTATTGATCCTGCCGTCTCATTCTGAAGTCCAGTAATAAAACCGAAGGTGAACGAAGATGATGATGTTCACTTCTCTTCCATCTCAGATGCTCGCAGCGTCTCCCAAATACCAGCAGGTCATGCGTGAAAGTTCAGCTGAAAGATGAGAGTCGGCGTCGGTTAAGTGCCAGCAGCATCTCATAGAGACCTTATTAAAGATGAAAGCAGCACTTTGAATGGCTGCTAAACCCAAACACTGGTCACAAACTCTGATTGAGGAGTTCAACCTGAACTTTACATGCACTTAGATGAAACAGCTCTAAAATGACTCCCATGGAAGATTATGTTTTTTTTCTTTCGTACAACAAATTGTTTGACCCTCTTACAAGACACCGAAACAAGGAATTATTACCAGTGTGTCTTGATTATCTGATAAATAAAGAAGTGAAAATAAATAATTTGTTTATTCTTACAACAGCAACAGCAGAATTGGTTGTTCCACCAGAGAGAATGATCATATAGTCATGACTTCAGCTCAGGGTTTAACCTGAATTAGAATCACAGATGCCTTGGAGCTTTTTGTCAGCCATTCAGCCAATTTAAGGAGAACAAACAAGCTGCTGGGTAGTTTGGGAACATTGTGTTCACCACACTAAGCATGGAGCAGTAAAAGCTAAAGCTAGAGTTGTCTGATGAACTCCAAACAAGAACACAGATCTATATGTTAAAGCTAAAGTCCAAAAGTTATCTACAAGGAGCTTCATGTTCCTGTGACCACAATCAATCAATCAATCAATCAATCAATCAATCAATCAATCAATCAATCAATCAATCAATCAATCAATCAATCAATCAATCAATCAATCAATCATGTTTATTTGTATGATAGTGCAAACATCACCAATCAACCTATTGATCTCCTGCTCCATTTTTCCCTCATTTGTGAACAAGTTTCAGAGATACTTCAACTCCTCCACTTGGGGCAGGACGACTTCCCTGACACAGAAAGGCACTCTAGCCTTTTCTGGCTCAAGACCATGGTCTTGGATCTGTAGGTACTGATCCCCATTCTGGTCACTTCACACTCTGCTTCAGAAAAAACTACAGATCCCGATCTGATCAAGCCAAAACAAACAAATATCACACATTCACATCTGCAACAAGCAGATATGCGATCCTATGGTACCAAAACGTATCCCCTCAGTCCTTTGGCTGCACCTAGAAATTCTGTTGATAGACGTTATCAAATGGCAGCCTTGGTGGACTTCAGCTCTCACCAGGAACTAGCCTGACTTACTGCCAGCAATGCTGAACAAACTTTGACACGGGTTATACAGAGACCTAACAACACATATCAAAGGACCAAAGGGCCCAGTACCCCATACACCCAGAGCACCCCTCACAGGGTTCCAAGAAGGACACTGTCGAATACCTTCTCCAAGTCAAAAGCAACAAATTTTGGTTGAAGATTAGAAGGCATCTGCAGCCGTGCATCACTAGCTGTGCATCATTATGTAGTACAAAGCTACATGTAGCTTTGTAGCACAAGGCATCATCCAGAACCTTAAGGCCCTCATCCTTAAGGAACCAATGGCGAATCTCAGCCACCCCCTTGCCACAGTGAAAGAAATACTGGTGGGATTAAAGAGGTCTTCCAAGTACCGACCTACTGGCCCACTGTCCTACAAAGTCCAGAGTCGAGGTTGTGGCCCATCATCCCAACTGCAATCAGCGTTGGATGATGGACCAGAATTGCCTCGAAGCCAAATCCTCCAAACTCCTTCCACGCCCAAGTACTGATGCTTGTATGAACACACAGCTGGCTATAATGTCCTGGGAGAATTTCAGAAAATATAATTGGTAATCAAGAGATTATGTGTTGTTTTTTCAGGATAAATGTCCTTGAGCTTCCATTAAAATTTGCTTGAAGATTGGAAGGCAACTGCAGCCGTGCATCACTAGCACAGAACCATTTGGTAAAATGTAACATTCTCAGAAGCTCGATGGCATTTAGTGGCAGTTCTTGGTGGGATTCAAATTGATGGAACTGCAGCTGAATAAGAAATGGAAAGAGCTCTGAAAAAGACATCTTAATGGATTTGTGTGCAGATGTTGAGTAATTCATTTGCTGTGCATGTTGTGGACTAGATGTGCAGAACCAAAACCTTTAAACATGTAAATATTAAACAAATTACTGGACAACAAAGTTTCTGGATTATATAACCAGAAACAGTTTAGTTATTTGTCTTAAAATGTTAATAATTGGAAATATGATTTTAAAAGTGTATGAAATTTAATAACATGTTTTAAAATGTGTCTTTATGAAGCTGTTCTTACCTCGTATGACAGAATAACAATAAAAAAAAAACAACCACAATACATTTAGCAGATTTAATTCCCTTAAATGATGTATAATTGTGCAGCCTCCACAGGATACAGTCCAGTTGTGCCAGTTGATGAAATCCACTTCATTTGATGGGGAGAAACTTCACACCTTTAACAGTATAGGGTCAGAGGCTTGGCTTTCTTTTATTTACTTTTTAAACCTATTTTTATCTTTATAATGATCCAACATAAAAAACCAAAAAAATCAAACGAAACATACATTTTCCATAAATCCAACATTTGACAGGTTTCCCCAGGAGAGAATGCTATTTGGCAGAAATTCTGCTGCTTGAATTTCTATGTGACTGGGCATGACAACCTCAGGAAAACGCTCCCCTGAGGCCTGTTGAGTTATTTGCAGATTCAGAAAGTGTGGTGGATTGTAGGTTTTCTGATGTCAAACGCAGAAATGAAAAATAAAAAAAAATAAAAATAAAAATAAAGAAGATATTGCCATTTAAATGTTTGGCTGTCTGGAAACAAGATTAGGGATAAAATAGGTCTAATCTATTAGGCCTATTTTAGGCCTAACCTGAACAAGCTGTTCAGGTTGTAGCTGTTCAGCAAACCTGAACAGCTACAACAATACTTTGCAATGCTTCCTTCCCCCATTTGAAATCTGGGCTGCTGATCCAACTCTAGATGAGTGGAAGATAATATTAACTACAACGTTAGACAATGTTTTCTTTCAGCCCACAGAATGACATAAATAATTATTTTATTTTAGGTATCACAGGTACTAGATACAGTTAGTCAGCAAGGCATGCAGCTCTGCTCAGACCTGCCTGGTTTCCATCATGTCTTGCAGGGCCAGGCTGCAGAGGCCCAGACCTGCATGCTGGTATCATGCTATGTATCATGATCGCTTTCTAAAAACAACTGAAGTTCTGAAACTTGACAATGAGGAAATGAAAAGTACTCCTGCAGTCATGAATTCCTCCGATCATATAAATAATTCTGCCGTGTTTTCTGAAGTAAGGATGTATGCCTGTTAGCTTCAAGATGTCCAGTTATTATTGGAAATAAATTTATGGTTTGATTCGATCAGTAGCTGATATTTATCCCCTTCTGTTTGGTTTATCAGTTCTTTTCTCTGGATGAAAATAAGTCATAGTTTTGAGATGAAGCTCCTGGGCACTTTTCCCATGTAACTGATCATTACACTGGTAAGGAAACAAATTCAGGTCAGATTGGTAAATAAATTGCTTAATTAATGATTAAATAAATGAGGCTGATATATTTAAGTGAGATCTTTTTCTATGCATCTGTGTCTTTATTCTGGAATTCTCCCAGTTTAGGTTTATCCTCTTTGCATTGGATTAGTTCCTGGCCAAAAGTAAAATGCAAATCTTCTTCTAGCTTGTGAGCCTGTTCACCTGTGTGCTCCAATGCTGCCGTCCTGTCTGCCCATCCGTCACTCTGCAGCGATGGGTGTCGAGGTGAGGCGTCAGTTCAGGTCTGCAGGGAGCTGCATGTAAATCAGCTGGAGTCTTGGGGTGGCAGTTTTAGACGTTTCCACCCCAGGGGTCAGCCAAGTGTTAACCTTCCAAAGTGCGAGCGGACACGTGTGTCTCGTGTGCACAACACAGCCAAGACACACTTAAATACCTGCTGGCAGAGGATAAAGGCTTCCTTGGTTTCTGTTTATTTTTGCTGTGAAAAATGCAGTGAACTCTTTAGGTAGTTCATTACCATACAATAAAGTCTACGGTAATTATTGATGTTAGAAAAATCATTCAGAGAAATGTCTATGGGACACAGAAACGGTTATGGTTAAGAGAAAACTGTTCCACGATGAACTCAGATATTCTATATTCCTTCCATGGATTAGAATTGTCTCTATGTAGACTCTATCAACTTCCAGACACAAAAATATGGCTGATATTTTTCATCTATGAGCCGGTTTAGTAATAATAATCTGAGGTAACTCTCTTTTAGCTTTTTTAAAATGCATCTTGACAGTGCAAAAAAAAGAGGAAAATGTTGAGACTTTGAGTTACATTTCCTTATAAAGGCATTAATACATATTGAACATTGTGATTTCAACCATCATGATAACACCAGTGTCCTCCTGTACCCATTCAACTACATGGAAGAGTTCTGAAGGTGACAAGGAGTTAAAACCAAAAATGTGATTGTATTTTGGAAAAATATTATATTATAGGCAAACAAGGAGGATGAATGAATGAGAAATGGGATCTGGCTCTGTACTCATACAGCACCTTACCAAGTCCAGAGGACCCAAAGTTCTTCACACTGCAGTCATTCACATAATTATTATGGTTCTGCTATGAAACAAAATGCACTACTGTTGGCTTACATATAATCTAAACAGTATGTTAAAGCTTTTGACTGTAATTTTACAAAAAGCTCAAGGGGTCTGAAAACATTGACACATTCTGTACAATTTGATCAAAATGGTTTCAAAGACTACATGGAATGCTGACTTTCATCACCTCCACCTCAGGGGAATATCCTCCTCTCCTCCTATGCAGACTGACAGGGAAGTGAATGAGTGAGAGTGATGCCGTTATGCTGATTGACAGTGGCACCTCTGGTTCTCTACACTGCTTTGATTGCTCACAGTGACTGGCCTTGTGCCACCCTGGTGCTCAGTGACTCATTCAAAGTGGATGTGGATGGAGTCGCTGCTGGAAGCTGTCTGTGGATTCTTGCAGCAGACAGTGTCACATGGTGCTGCAGGGATGTCGCAGCATTCTCAGTGGAGTTTCTGCAAAGTTCCTCAAGATTTAGACAGGTAGTGGCTAGAGCTTATATACCAGAAACCTTTTTGTCGGTTTGATCAGAACTACAATACACACACTGGTAACTGGCATCTTATTAACCATTTACCATTAACCATGTAAGATCTTTTGCAAGGAACTCTCAATGTAATAACAAAAACAACAATCTAACAATCAGGTTTTTTAACTGTGAGAGGAAGCCAATGAAAGAGCACAGATCAGGATTTGAACCCAAGACCTTATTGCTGAAACACTGTTCAGCCCTGATTCTAATGTATGGATACCAAATATAATTAAAAGATTTTACTTTTAAAATTTCTGTTTTTTTACCCTGATTGATAATTATCTATTTCTGTTGGTGAGGACCACTGAGATGCTTCCCCTGCCCTCCCTCCATGTGATCTATGTTCTACCAGAACGATCCAACAATCCAGCGGAGAGGGTTTTAGAAGGAACACGGTTCAGGTGGACGGCCAAGAAGATTTCCATTGGGAGAGTTGAGGTGACAGAGCAGAGGACAGAAGAAACTGGGGTATGAGCGGTTAGGCAGTTCGGAGAACCCAGGAGAACCTACAAATGCATCAATGCTTATTCTTAAACTCCCACCTCCTCCGAGACATCAGTGGTAACAGTAGGATGTAACATGTTATAGACAGCAAGATTTCTATGTGATTAGGATGGAGAAAAACATACAAACAAGACAACCAACAAAGGCAAAATGACCAAAGGAAATGAAACGGGTCAAACCAAAATTATTAACAATACGACAAAACAAGACGGAATAAACAACAGGAGAAAATGAAAAGTTAAAAGTGTATGGAGCGATCTGAACAACCAAAGAAAACGGAAAATACACAGCTGACTCTCTGTTTCACTCTTAGCCATCCTCCTCATTCTTTTAGCCAATCTGCTCTTTTCTGTTGGTTTGTTGTCCTAACAAACCCTCATTTGCTGCTCCATCCCTGAGGACAGCAGTAGGCTCATGTTTGAATAATGGCAGAGAAAGGATGGGTCACCAGATTTGTGTGTGTTTTTGCATTCATGTGCTCTCAGCAGTCTTTTTTGCACCTTTCCACATCCATACATTTTTGTGGAGGAACAGACTGGAGTCTCTCCAGTGTATCTGGAGTTGGACATGTGTTGGTGTGTTGAAGCTTCTTGTCACTTACAAACACTCCAACAAATCCATGAGGCAGAAACACTGCAGATAGAGTTCAAAGGGATTCATCCAGCATGTGACAGATACAGAAAATGGATTTCAGCGCCTGTCAAAACAAACAATACTTTTCTGCTTGAGGCTCAGAGAGAGACAGCTGGAGGGGGCTGGAGGTAGATGAAGGATAGTTCTGAGCTACCTCACCTTAAACTTCAGTTGTGCTCTCTACATGTACAGGTGCAAACAGATGATTGGCTGGACAAATATAAACTCATGCTATTAGTTTATAAAACTGTGATTCTAATCTAGTAGGAGTATGTCTGAGGTAGTTGTTGCAGAATCCTAAATCCCACTGAAGCTCCTGGAACAGACCAGGTGGATTCGGACAGGAACAGCCTGTCTTACAAACACAAATGAATGTCATCGCAGTGTCAGGCAGAAAAGTCACAAACAATAAAATCTTAAAAAGTACGGTTTTGGCTTGTCTCTATTATGCTGCCAAAGTAATGATTGTGTTGCACCTTACTGTGCACGGTGCTGCCATAGACTATGATAACACCAGCACCACAAAATGTTGAAATAAGAATCCTACTTGATTGGTTGTCTGTGCCCTGGACCCTGTCTGCAGGACGCATTGAGTGAGAATATATTTTCAATATCGATCTAAAATCAATCTTTGCTCAAACTGTATTGTACAGTTTGAGAACAGAGACACTATAAAGCAAACTGAGGTCTCAATGGTTGGAGGCCAGAGTACTCCACTCTATTCAAGAATACATTCTAAAAGAGATAAAGACAAGCATACATTCATGCATTCATTCAAAACCATCAGATTCATATTTTTATGGTAACAAATATTGCATTTGGACTTTATGTAAAGATTATTTTGGCTTAAGTTTAATGAGTAAGGCCGTCTGCATGAGCATCTTGGTCAGCCACTGTGTAAATATGTATATCTGAGTTTTCAAATGTTTGCAAAAAGTTGCGTTAAACACAATCCTGAAACCACATTCATCATGTGAGTATTTCATAATAAATCCAATAAAAACAATTTCATAGTGTCTTAGGTAGCATTTTCAGTGACTTTCAACTATTTCAGTCATTTTAGCACTTTTTAGAAGTTGTTTGGTTTTTTTCAAGTGTAACAGACACTGAGACAGAAAAGAGAGGGAAAAAGAGAAAAGGCAAAGAGACAGATACTAATATACTAATACTGATAGATTATCTCAGAAAACTGGTAGATTGGATGTAGTTTCAGCTCCTTAAACGACCCTGAGGCTAAACTTTGAACAGAAAGAAACTCCCAGCAGAACCAGACTGAGACAAACACAATGCTGACATGAAATGACTGCAGAAAAATACTGAAGGTTTAAAACGATTATAGTAAATAATAAAAAATTATAATAGTCCAGCTAAGAAGCAACATTTGCACAGGGAGGTTTCCCTGCATCACTCTGAGAGGATATTTATACATAATTTGCATGGTGGAAAGAAGGACGTCATGGGAACCTTTAATACTGGATTTTAACAACATGACAGGTCAAGGCACTGCCAGAAGTTAAATCAGGCTGATAAGGCTTTTCCTTTTTACTTCAGTTAGGATTGTCAAAATAATTTTTATTTGCTAAATTCCTCAGCAATGAGAGAAATCAATTTTTGTACGACATCAGCATATTTTCTTTATACTAATCATGAAGGAATTTTAGCTCCTTCATCACGACAGAACCTGTTCAGTTCTTCCTACAAACTTTTACAGTGCCTGAGGTTTGGGCTTTGTGTTGGATGCTTCTAAAACACTCTGCTGTTTACGTCCGTTGGTTCGTAATGTACTGGCATCCTCAGGTCAGTGTCTATGTGCAAGATCCAATGCGTCCAAGCTTCAACTTCCAGGCTGATGTATCCACCAGCTTTAGGTTTACCAGCCTCTTATTTTTCCTCCAAATGTACAGATGGTTAAAATACCCAAACACTTTAATTTTAGATTCATTACACCTCAGGAAAATGTCCATAAAAATGTTATTAAATACATTTTAAAATTCTAAAAAAAAAGGGTCATTTTCTGTAATGACAACTGACTCGTTGGTTTGGTATGATTTATTATCAGAGCATCAGAGCATGAGTATTTCAGTACAGTGTGTAAATATCTCATTTCAAACAGAAATGAGTGAAGGACAAAACCTTGTGGAACGCCTCTGTTAACCTGGGTCTGCATGGAAGATTTATTATCAAGATGAACAAACTTGGATCTGTTAGATGTGATTTCAACCAGCTCACTCCTTGTTGAATTCTTTTCAATCTCTTTTTGATTCAACCTGAGACACTAAAATAAATAAAGGATTTTTCCTGCCCTCTGTGTTGTTATCCAGGTGTAGCTGTGACTGACATTTTGTTCTGGTCACTTTCACTCAGACCAACATGGATGCTTGGTCCAGGTCAAGTTCTCTTTTTATTTAGCTATTGTTTTCTAGTTGAGTATTGCTTTATAAAACAGGGATCTGTGTCAAAAGCCAGCCATTACACACCCTAAGTGATCATAAAGAAAGCAATAAGTGTGTGATAATGTGTATAAGCAGACAAAAAAATGGTAGCTTTTAGCTGCCAGACGTGTGTGTATCCAGCCAAGTCACAACTGTATTTGTGTAAAGAGTCTCGCTGGGCAAATTGCAGTTTAAAGAGGACAAGGGCATAGCTGTGATGATGTGTGTGTGATGGTACACAGTTGTTTGTGCATCTGTGTGCGTCTGTGCTGCTCTTGGGGCTGGAGGCCTGTGATTGATGCTGGCAGGTGTTCGTCCCCTTACACGCTCACTGACATCTCATTCCCATCCGAGTCACTCAAACCGAGGCCTGCGGGAAGCCGCCGATCGCAGGCTGAATGCTAACCAAGACAGACCTGCACGCCTGCTCCACTATCTGATAAGAGCACATGCTGATGTGACAGAGAAGGATCAGAGCTGGCATGTTCTCACCTCAGCTCCTCTGCAGTCACTGGCCAGCGGAGAGCCCAGATAAAGGGAACGAGGTGGGGGGACATAGAGAGGTGGCAGATGATGAAGTCAGCAGGCAGTCGAGCGTAAATTTGGAACAGGAGACAGAGAGTTAAGACAGACGACATCACTGTTGAGAAAATGCAGAGCTGAAAAAAAATCCACATTTTCCAAGACAAACCGTTTATAAAAACACCTGCTAACAACTTCTATGCTTTCCCACTTCTTTCCACTGACTGTTGACAATTAATGGTCCATAATATTTAATATTCAAAAGTAAACCAGAAAGTGTTCTTCCACTTCATGATTCACAAGAACAAGTTCCAAGTTCAGTTTGGATATGTTAAATGAAGAATTCTTTGATTTGTGTTCACTGCCTAACCTCTAAACAAAGGTCACAGCTCCAACATGCAGAAAGAGAAAATGGATTAAAATAAAAAGAGTTTGCACATGAAGCTTCTGCTGCAAAATGACTTGGAGCGTCAGTCAGTCACTCTCGGAGAGAAGCCACTATGGAAATAAGTGTTGACTAAGGTTTGTGTCTAAAGTAGGAGAAACTGGAAAAACTGACATTTATCTAATACAAAGAAGACTAGTAAGATGAATTAACTGTTGAAACTTAAAGGGGACATATGATGCAAAATCTTGTTCTTTAGCCCTTAAATAAATTTTCTTGAGTTAAAAATATATTTAAGTGTGTAAATCCTATAATATTGATTGTGATACTAATTACAAAAAGTTTTACAGAATTGGGTTGAACATTTGTATTGTGTTCAACAACCAGTGGCACTCCCATAACTTCACTGTTTGGGACTGAACTCTGTCCCCACAGAGCTCAGTTCATCACAAACTACCTGTGGAGTTTGAGAGTCAAGCCTGCAGTCCTGACCTCAACATGTGGATCAGCTTGGGTGCATTTTCTGTTTATGCCTGAAAGTATCATTAAAGCAACTGCAGGTCGGTCTGAAATAAATGCTGGCTGAGAAATGTGATGCCACCAGTTAAACCATAAACAGTTGTGATGAAGGGACAGACCACTGAGGCTCCTGTCCAAGGAATAACAAGTTACACTTCAAACCTCAATTATTCTGTCCAGTAGCAGAAACATATTTTTGACATTGGCTTAGATGATTTGGTAAGTTCTTTAAATTGGGAAAACCTTCAATCTCCACTATAACACACAATCAAATTTATTGAATGTGGCTGTAATAAATAAATAAATAAATAAATAAATAAATAAATAAATAAATAAATAAATAAATAAATAAATAAATAAAAGAGTACACTCAGTTTACAGTCACTAGGTAGGAGCTATAAGAGTTTAGAGGAAAAGCTTGCAGACAAACTTCAGAAATATAAAACCAGAGTAAGATGTATAGATGGGAACTGAGAAGATGGCAAGCTTCCCTAACAATAACAGCACAGCCAACCAGCTGCCTGAGCCTGTGTTCTACGGAGAATCCAGATGGAGATTTGAGTTTTGCCACAAATTAGCTTCAATTATTCAGCAAGGAAGTCATGAAACACACCAGAAATTCCATTTCTGTATAGCACACAAAGCCTGGTCAAACTCTGACGAGCTCAAATTGACCGTTTATATTTGATAACCCTTCAATGTGGCTGAATAACAGAGTTCTGCTGCTGATAGATTAATAATTGAAACCACCTTTGGAAAAATGCTTGTTATATTTACTCTGTTAATGTTTTAGAAACATGCAAGGGAGATTATCTATCTAATTTGACTGCCAACATGAAATTTGTAAGCGGTGACTGTTGATTTAAATTGTTTCTGATTGTACTACCACTTTCCCTCACAGTTTTCTTCTTGCCCCTGCTTGCTCTTGGAAACGTTCTCTCACGCCAACGTCATTTGGGATGCTCACATCATTTGATGGATGGACACAATGGTTCATCTATAGGAGTGTTAATAGGACCAAAAGCCGTATAATTGCACACCAATTAACACTGACAGAATGACTAATGTTAGCTGCTCCCATTTGTGTCCTCTTCCCCTCCGCCTCCATCACTCTTTTCTCTACCTTTTAGATGAGTTTCCTTTAACATCCTCTCCCTGAGCTCCCCCCAGCCGGCTGTGTGTGAATCCATCTATCCTGACCTCGTCCTCTACCTCACCCAGGTAGAGCCATGAGGGTAAAGCTGCTGAAATAGCTGTCTGTCTTTTTGAACATTTTCACTCTATTTATGCATTTTTACTGCCTCCACTCTTGGCTTGCTGATTATACTGTTTTCTTGTTTAATATGCTGATGCTAGTCATATGCATAACACGGGTTTGTCTCAAATAACTACTGCGCAGGCAAGCTACAGTGTGGGAGTTCCTGCTGATAAAAAATGGAAGCTTTTTAAAGCCCAGGATTAGAAAGGTGTGAAAGAGAAACATTCAGCAGAAATGCAAGGGTCTGATATGAGGCATGTAACTATATCAAAGGGATTACAGGGCTTTTGTTTCACACCAGGATTTTTACAAATATAACAAAAATCACATCCAACATGTAGTCCTGTCAAACCATCAGGACACTTTAGTTAGGATCCTGGGTTGTTTAGTAGTTTTAGACTTTGATTTATTTATTCTAGACTGATTATTCTGTGTTCCTTCTTATCTTTCTTTGATTAGATAAGTCTTGTTTCTGTTTTACTTTAGTTCAATCCTTCTTAGTGCTTGTACTTATGTTTACTTCTCGTTTCTAGTTATTCTTAGTTACTCTAGTTTTATTATGTTTCTTAAATGCAGTTATTCTTTAGTGTTAGATTTACATCCTGTTCCCCTGTGTACTCTCCCTTGCCCCCTGTGCCACCCTCTCTCTCCCACCCCTCAGTCTGTCGCCTGCTCTCCACTCACACCTGCAAACAGTTAACTCAGCCTAGGTTTTTGTCTCAGCATACAACCTCCTAGTATTTAAAAACCTTATACTCAGTCACTCCTTGCTGGTTTCTCTCATCTATTCTCATGTTATTCTTCTTGTCTGTAAAGGTGCTTGTTTTAATTTCTTTGTTTCATTCTCTTCCTCCCAGAGTTTACATTTGATCTATCTGAATTCAAATTCATTTCAAAGTGTCTTAGTTTACTTTTCATATTTTCTGCAGGTTAACTGTTGCATTTATTCGACAGAACTTTCCTATTTAAACAAGAAGCACCTCCTTGGTGCTGAGGTATTAAAGGGCCAGGCATGCAAAAAGTCCCAGGATAAACTCAGGTATACAGCCGTTTTACAACTTATTCACATTTGGCTGATTGTGTGGAAATGATCTGAACTGGTAGTTCAGTTTATTTAATCTTTAAATTGATTTGCTTTTGGTTTTACTTGGTGCAAATTTTAGACCAAAAAACAAATCGTGGCCAAAAGTACAAGGAGGAACGGGAATGAGTGAAAAAGGAAGTACAGCATGCTGACATGTGGACATCTGTGAACATGGAGGCTTACTTGACTCTTATCTGTCACTGCATTAATGAGAATTTGCAGTTCTGTACCTCTGGGTTGAGAGTGCAATACTTCCTACAAAGTTAAACTGCTGACAATTTGGCCCAAGTCAAAATGGCCCAAGTCCTCCATGATGGAGGACTGGACAATAAGCTATAAACGTTAAGTGTCTTGTGAGCGTACTCTCTTTCAGGTTTGGACAGATTGAACACGAGTTTGAGGGGAGTGGACCACCAGGGAGGAGCTTGAAGGCTCAGTCAGAGTCTGTGGTGGTAGAGATGAAACTCAAGATTTGCTGAACATTCTTTGCAAGTTATGAGTTTCTGAATATTGTTGATGTTAATTCAGCATTCAGAAAGTACCTTTGGAAGAGCTGAAGAACTGACCTTTTCAGGTTATGGAGGCCGTAAGGGGGAGCCGACTGGAGACGGGAAACGAGAGCCCCACGACATTCTCTCTCCAATTTATGTGAGGATTATTGAGAGGCAACCAAAAGAAGCTGAGGACAACTGGAGTCTGGGAGGAGGGAAGCACAAAAAAAAAAAAAAAAAAGGTGAGCAACTCCCAGTGATTATCTGATACCAACAGGTTTGGTTTTGTGTGCAATCCTGGGTAATAGGTTGACCTGAAATGTTGGAAGAGGAACGACAGGTATCTGAAGTTGTTAAACCAAGTTTTCATTGAGGATGTTCTGCTCACACTCTGAGTCAACCAGTGCATAGATCTGAAAATGGTTCTGGTTAACAAGAGAACAAGAAAACAGTCAGGAATCAAATTTCTTAACCGCTCATAGTCTACCAGTGGCCCTGACCAGCAGCACCAAAATGACTCAGCTGGCCACAGTACAGGCTCCTGTCTTCTCCTGTCTGCATGCAGCGCTGCTTTTCTTCAGGCGACTCACTGGCTTGGCTGAGTTGCACAGGTTCCTCTGTAGACTGACTGGAGGGAGCAGGGTTAGAAACAGACTGTACAAGAGGAAAACTGGTTGAGTGATGGAGCAAGTTTGTTTTTTAAAGTTTCCTCTGCTGCATTGCTAAAACTACAGAAAGCGCAGAAAATTGAAGTCATCATTAATAACTTCTTCTGTTCTCTGATTGGCCTGGTAGAAAATTGACTGGAGAGAATCCAAGTGAAGAGGAGCGAGCCCAGACTCTGCTGGAAGCCAGGATTTCCCCCCAAGTAGAATTAAACAAGAAAGCAGTTGCCAGGCTACACTAAGACTACATCATTAAAAGCTTTTACTCCATTCTGTGTTTAAGTTTGAAAACCAGGTTGGAAAACCTGTAAGCCTCTTCCAGAAAAATCCACTGACCATACTGTTTTAAAGTATAGAGTGAAAATGTGCAAGATAATTACTGCATTATGATTAAGAACAAAAGCAACAGTCTACTGCCACTTTCTCAATATTTTTGACCCGCATTTTAAATTCACTCAAAGAAATACGATCAGGACTTTTAACCCTTGTATGTAGAAATGGGGTCCAACTGACCCCACACACGTAAAACTTGTATCGTTTGCCTCAGTCCTCACACACACAAGGGTTAAGTTTGTTTTTGAGATGATTCCAGGCTGATGGTGTGGAAAATGATTCTGTATGGACTGAGAGAACACGGAGCGTGATGACATCCTGGGATCAGAGGTTGTGACTGGTGTGTTTGTGTCCTCTATAGGAAGATAAATATGAGGACAACAAGTACCATGATGCTCCTTTGCCACCTCACAAGTGAATGGAACTTGTAAGATTGCGAGCGTCAACGATAACGCTGTTCCTGGTCTTCAGATTCCTCTTCCCCTCTGTCTGTTTGCAGATTTTATCAGGACTTTCTCCTCTCAGCTCCTCGGGCCGTCTTCCTGGAAACGCCGACATGAATTTCCCATCGCTCACTCCTCTGCCTGTCCGCCCTCCAGTGTCCATCACTCCACCACTCCACCCTGGAAATAGACCACCCATCCCACTCACCGGTCCCCTGCTGACCTCAGCTTCTGTGAATATGCTCACCGCCACCTGAACACCATCTCCTCTCTGTCAGCAAGAACCTTCTTCTCTAAAAAGAATCAAATATTCCCACAGTCCTCAGAAACATTTCTGTTAATTTCTTTGTAGTCCAAAAGTAACATGTTTTTTTTAAATCATGGTAAAATACAACTTCACAGTTCTTGCATCAGATGGTAAATATTGCAAATAAATGGCCTCATTAACAGCAGCTCTCCACTTTGTGTGATCAAGTTCAGATAAAGGACAGTTCATAATAAAAACCATGTCCTGGGCTCACACTATGTTTAGCTCTCAGCCTCACAGTGAGGCTGAAGTCTTTCTGAATGTTCCCTCTGCTCACCATGCAGACAGGTGTGTGTGCAACACAAAGCAAACCCTTCTGACCTGCCCACAGGCGTTACTTCAGCCTCTGACAGGTGAACCTTCACTTTAGCACGTCACATCAGAATTAACAAAGCTATTAGAGCATACAGAGGTTTGTCTTTCATGAAGGGTAATGTGTTCCACCATTAGTGACACGTTATTCGCTGAAGGAGAAACCGGGGGGTTCCTGGCCCCTCTCTGCAGGAGAAGAGCTGCAGATCCGCCTGCCAGGGTTTCACTTTCCATGCAAGGACACAACAGACTTTCAGCAGTCAAACTGCTATGATCTGCAAAAATCTGTTTTTAGTCTTTATCTTTATAACAAATGCAGTCAAATAAGATCAAGACAGACTGAAATCACACAAGTAGGACTGCCTATGTACTGTCTTAAAAAAACATCTCCCAGAGTAAATTTCAGCAACAAGGCAGTTCTAAATACTTTAAACACAAGATCTTCTTAAATATTTAAATATATGACATTAGAGATGCAGTGGAAAAACTGACTGGAAGCTGATTACTAGAAGCTGGTTGTGCCATGATGTTGGGTGGGTGAGATGGATCCAAATGCAAACAGTCAGAGGCAGATCGTAGGTGAAGAATGTTTAATGAAAACTGATGAAACAAAAGTGCAAAAACAAACAAACAAAAAAAAACAAACAAAAACTGCCTGAGTTGCACAAAAGAGGAATCCACAACAGAAAGCCATAAGGATAAAAATATCCATAATGGGATTTAATAGGAAGAACAAGAGAGAGGTGAATAAATACTGGGAGTGTGAAGTTTGAAACAATAGACTAGACTAATTGAATAACAGGTTTCAGGTGTGAGGGGAGAGAAAGAAATTGCACAGGGGGCAAGAGAGAGAGCACACAACAGGAGAACGAGGAAAATGAATCTAAAAGAAACTTAAAACCAGACACAAGGAATACATACACATACTAAAGTAGAATCACTGAGAAAAGACTGGACTAAAGTGAATTAGAAACAAGACTCATTTAAACAAAATAAGGAATACAATAATAATGGAACTAGAATGAAATAACCAAATTGCGAGGAAATCTTGGCCCAATTGTAGTGAAATCCCCCCGATCGTTGGACAGCACCGTGTGTGGAGTGTTCTGGTCAACACACTCGCCTCCTCAAAGTTTATATTCTCACATGTCTGTCTTCCTGATAGGCATGTTCAGGTCACAGTGATGGTATGTCTGCTAATGCATCTGAAGTTCATATATAAAAGCTG
>NW_006800246.1:709349-713346 GCF_000485575.1 Poecilia formosa | reverse complement strand
GGACCGGTACCGGTCCACGGACCGGGGGTTTGGGACCACTGACATAGAGTTTTACTCTGCTAATACATGATTAAGTGACTCCTGAAGACATTTGGTTGTACTGGACTTTCAGTAACAAAGTGCATAACTGATGATGTTTGACTCATGAAAAATAAAGTCCCATTTATAAAAGGAAGTACCAGCAATAAAAGCTGCCAAAAAGAGGGACAGGAGTTTTGAAGAAACAAACACAAAACGCAGCAGCATCTGCTCGGTTTTTTTTATGTGGTGAAATTAAAAATGTGATTTATCAAAAAAAAAAAAAAAAAAAAAATCAGTGAGAGAATATCCTGCTGTAATACAATATCAATTTATCTTCAGGGTTTTTACACATTTCTACCAGAGTGTGAGGACGTGTGCTGGCTGCTGTAACTTGTTAACCTGATAAATCATATTTTGTAGCTCAATGTGTTTTATTTAAATAGATTTGAAGTTTAGGAATGAAACATCTTCAACCACTGTGATGTGGGAATGTGGTGAACTGGTGGGTGATGTGAAGTCTCTGCTTGTTAATTTGGACTTTTTCTTTGATTTGTGTTTTTGCAGCCCACTCACTGTTTGCAACGTGACATTTAGTGGCACATTTCTAGAGTTGATTTATTTTTAAAAATTCTTAAAACATGAGAGAGACAATTTTACTTTTGCACTTTTTCCATTAACATTGATCTGACTTAGTTCATATTCTAGTACACCTTTGGTTAAAGGTCCTTCATGTTTAGTGTTGTGGAAAAATGTATTTCCAATCACTGTCCGGTGAAATCACTCAATCGGGTTTATTCATATATTGTGCACAATACAGAGCTTGTAGGACAATCAATAATGAAGCAGTTCTGAATGAAAAGCTCCATCAGGCAGAGACAACACATGAGTTTAATACCAAGGATAATGATCCAAAACAAGAGGAGAGACAGTCTGGTTCTCATGCAGCTGAAGGAAAACAAGTCCCAACCTTGTCCATGTAACCCAAATCGCTTCATTCAGTGGGAACTCACAAGCATATGGAATAATATATATTGCAATATACCTGGCAGATATTACCTTATAATCATTTTCACACTAAATTTAGTTTGGAGATTTATAATAATACATCAAACAAACTCAACTGAAATTCATTTACACTTTTATTCAGACTGATAGTCCCATAAACAGATTCAAGATGTGAAGCAACTCTTTGTGACCAAGCTTGAGACAACAGTATTTTAGATTTATGTTTGCAAGAAATGAAGGAAAAACGTTGTTAAAATTAGGCCATTCCTTTTACCTCACTTTGACTTTCCTCCCTGTATGCATTTTCAATAGCTGCTTAATCAATGGTCCAAAGAGTCAAAGCCAGGGCCCCCACCAGGTCACCAGGGCCTCCTGTGTAAACAGTACAATGAGCTGAATTTACAATTCAAAGATTAAAAAGTTTCTGTCTAAGGAAACCCATCAGATTACATCGTCTTACTGACTTGCAGCTTCACTGCTGGACCAGCAGTCAGTCACAATCGCTTGCCTTGTGTTGCTGACTTTAAAGCAATTCCTCATGCTGAGCATGCATGTAGTGACAGTGGAGAGAAAAAAAACTCCCTTAAGAAACCTGCAGTAGAACCAGAACCGGACTCAGAGCAAGCGGCCATCTGATATGACGGAGACGGAGCAGAACGCACAAAAAGAAGCAGATGAGAGAAACAAAAAGATTGCTCAGCTTTCTCACTGAAAGTTTGTATTAGGGAGAAATCCTGAAACATCCAGTAATGATGATCCTACTTAGTGTTAAGGATTAAAGGATAAGGACTGTTAAGGATAAAAAAAATCATGAAAGTCTGAGAGAAAACATGAAACAGATACAGGTGGTTGATAAATCAGAATGCCTTAGACAGGATCTACTTTGTAGATTTAGATCATAATTAAATCAAAGATAACATTTGAAGCAATAATTTGAAGCAATAATTTGACATGAAAAAGTCCTTTAATGAATGACAGCAGTAGAACCGCCTCAGCCTGTCATCCATGGTGGAGATAAAACAGAACTCCACAAACACAGGGTAGGATGAACCAAACTGGTGTGGGTCCATAACTTTATTGCTGATAACTTTGCTGATTTCTTTAGATTTTCCAATTTATTTACATTCTACTATCGTGATGCAGAAACAACATTTTATTTATAAGCATCTGAGTCCTGGATATTAATCCCTCAGAGATCTGACCGCAGACAAACCTGATGCATTATCTCCAATCTAAGATGAGCAAGAATCCGTTTATTTTAGAGTCACGGCCTCAAAAGGCTCCAAAGCATTTACTCACAAATGAATTTGTCAGAATTGGCTGATTTTATTGATTTGCTACTCTGATGAATAGAGGTTTATTGAATGTGAATGCAAGTTGGCAAGAGTGAAGAAGAAGAAGAAGAAGAGGAAGAAGAAGAGGAGTGGCACTGTCAGAGAATGAGACATTAGAGGCTGTGACAGCTCTGTGAGGGAGAAACGTGCAGAAAGAGACTGAGTGGAGCAGACACGAGTGGAGCTGACAGCCCGCAATCAGTTTCAGTGTGAAGCACAGAGCATGCCGGGAGGAGTGGTGACACACAGACAGCGCTCTGTCAACAGCAACCAAACACAAGGCTGTCAACACACACAACACACTAATTTGTCTGTCAAAGCAAATACATCAGCTAATTACAAAGTTTAGTGACAGTGAGTCAACAGGTCCAATACTTCTACTGTCATGTCTGTTAATGAAAGCGCTAGAGTCACTGTTTACTGAGCTAAGCAAAGAGCAGTGATGAACAAAAGAACATGTCTTCAGTAAAGAGCTATCTGCTTTTCATCTTAACTCATGAGCTGTCTGTCTCATTTAGCCACAAGGAAACATCTTCATGCAGAAAGCTTTGCAGCTTCTTAGCTTCTGTGCTCTAAGAGAATTTAACCTTTTCTATTATGCAGAGATTATGACTTGAGTTTGAGTCACACCAAGTTACAAAAACACAGACTTCAGACATAAAGTGTAACTAACCGTCAAAATCAACTTTTTTGCTGGCAAAGTGTTTATCTCGAACATCCAAGAAATCAGTGCTCCAAACCGGCGGGGAAAACTTTCACTGGTTTATAAATAGATTTCACCCAGTTTCAAACTGAAAGGCAATGGTTGGCATCCAAGTATGTAAAACTTTGTCTCAAACAAGTTAAAACTAAAAGCCTTACAGCTTAAGGTCTGGCTCTGATGCTCCTGAAAACGTTGTAATCCCTAAAGTCCTACAGAGTCAAACCATTTGTCATTATCCTGCTGTTACACAATTAATGGAAAAACAACACTAACCACTATTTTTATTTTTTATTATGCTGCAACAGCGTCAAAAACATTCAGTTATTCAGAAAGAGCTAATATTACATAATCAATCATTACTAAGAGAAACGTCGTGTAACCATACGACTGGAAAGTAGATAATCCTAAAGATTCACATCATGTTGTCATAAGACCTGGAGAATCACTGCTTTCTTCTGTCTGGGTTTATTTGTGCTGAAGAAAGAACTCTGATGGACTTCTTCCTCTTGACGGTTTTAAAGCGCTCTCAGTAGCAACCAAGTGTGTCATCAGTTATCCCCTCTGTTATTTCTGTGCTAGCCACTGTGTGCTAGAAAGCAAATAAAATGCTGCACTGACCACACACCAGAAGAGTAGTAAAAATGTTCAGCAGTTTACTGTAAAGTTGTCCACAAGAGGTACCGTATTCAAGCTAATCAAAACAGCCACAACGTTCAGCTCTGTTATAAGTGGTAGATTTCTTTTCTTAGCAGTAAACTTGTCTGAACACACACACAGGGTTTTCCCTTTCTGTCTATTTTCCTTGTAGGTCTGCTGCTGAAAGATTTCTTGTGATCTCATTTTTAGATGCATTTAGAAACAAACTGAATGCAACAGTAAGACATCTATTGAGCCCTCAGGTTAAATACAAATACATGCCAAATACATGCGCATA
>NW_006800246.1:683122-708709 GCF_000485575.1 Poecilia formosa | reverse complement strand
CTCTCTTTGTCTTGTCCAGCTCCCAGTCTCAGTCTGTACGGCTGTCTACCTTTAAGACGGGGCTTTAACGTTTTCCTGTGGATAAAATAAATACATAAATAAATAAGTTATGTTTGTCTGTCACAGACAGACAGACATTTGATGACACAATTTGATTGTGTCATCAAATGTCTGTCTGTCTGTGACAGACAAACATAACTTATTTATTTATGTATTTATTTTATCCACAGGAAAACGTTAAAGCCCCGTCTTAAAGGTAGACAGCCGTACAGACTGAGACTGGGAGCTGGACAAGACAAAGAGAGGAAAAAAAATCTATTAAAATTCATGTATTCCTTAAACTAATAAAATTACTTTTTGAAATATGATTTACAAATGTTTGTGTTTACTTTATTTTCTTTCTAATACTTTTGCTTTGGTGACATGAAACATTTAAATGTGAAAAAAGAAAATCGTGGAGCAAATACTTTCTCACAGCAGAGCAGCAAAATATTCTTCAGTGGCTCATACATTTTCATGAGCAATAGGAAATACATTAAATTCAATGTTTGTACTGTTCTGATGACCATACAGGCACAATAAGAAACGATAAGAACACAATGTACCACGCACATGCCTGCAGGGGAAGTACCTATTATGAGCCATTACAGGCGATTTGAAGTCATTATGAACACTCCTTGCTGTAAATGGGTATCATTGTGTGGCATCTTACAGACCTGTCGAACTGTCAGAAATAAGTAGAGTGGAGAGCAAGTGGATGGCAGCGAGACGAGGGGACTGGTGGGGGGAGACCGAGGCATGGACTGAGAAATAAAACAGGAATGGTTAAGTGAAGGGAATGGAAAACCTGGGTGAGAAAATAAAAGCTGTGTTATTTTTGTCAATATCTGTCCAGCTGGATTATTATCTACCTCAATCTGAGATAAGACTTTGGCACACATCAGTCTAACACAAAGAGCCAAAAGAAAAAGAAAATAAAACCTTACAGAAACAGCAGCTTTTATTTTGAAAAATTTATATTTTTTTTCAGCAATGCTTGACTTTTGAATTCTTAATTGTTTTATTCCTCCTTTAACATCCTCCAGAACTGCCTTTGAGTTCTGCTGCTCACATGGACTGTACTCAGAGGGATTCTTTAGCTATTATTATCACGTTTAAATAATCCTGATAGCAGCAGATTGTGTTGTTTGCTCTATTCACCCAACTTATGCATATTTTCCATCTGCGCATAAAAAGGTTGAAGATTTCCAGCAGAACGGGTACAGTAAATATTTAAACTGGCTACATCTATGATTAGACTTTTTTCTTCATCACATACATCAGACTTTCTAAATGAGCACTTAAAGTTTCATTTAAAAAGTGAGTTTAGGTTCATGTAAAAGGCTAAAATCCCATTTGCTGTCCTTGATTAATAACAGCTGGAACATCACAGGCTGCTATCCACAGAGAATCCTACAGGCATGGAAAATCCAGGACAGAGGTCAAGGGATTGAAAGCTGCAGTGGAGCTCAGGAGAACAGCAGAAGAACTATTACAGCTTAGGCTTTTGTTAAGTCGATGGCCATGTTTTGTTTTTATTAATGCTGATGAGTTTTCATTGAAATAACCAATCTGAGTTGCGAACCCAAAGCACACTGTCCTGGAGATGCTGGTTTCTGCAGCTTCTTGGGATCCAGATTGTCTCATGTTTAGGATTCTTGTCCTCTACTATAAAACCAATATACTGACTATGTCTAGCAGAGCTTTACTCTGATCTGTTTATAAGTGTCTGTTTTGTACGCTTAATAGACCTAACAGTGAAATCTTAAAGAGACCCTAAAGCAGTGGTCTCTAACTCCGGTCCTTAAGGGCCGGTGTCCTGTTAGACGTCCATCTGCTTCGTCACCTGGCTCCATTCTCAGCTCATCAGCAGAGCTCTGTAGAGCCCACCTGCTTGCTGGTGATGCAGTTTATCCATATAATCCAAGATGTAAGACAAGGGACACGTGTAAAAGTTGCAGGACAGTGGACCTCGAGAACACTGATCTAATGGGGCATTGAAGGAAAAATAAACGAACCTTCTGGTGTGCACCAGAGAGTTATGTTTTACTGATGTCCAGCAAGGGAGAGAGGGACATTTCCAGAGGTGGACAGAGGTGGACAGAGCACCCAAAACCTGTACTTCAGTAAGAGTAGAACTACTTCAACATATTTTTACTGAAGCAAGAGTAGCGATACATCATGATAAAATTAGTCAAGTAAAAGTAAAAAGTACAGTGTAGTCAAAATACTCCTAAAAGTAAATTGTTCCCCAAAAGATTCCTCAAGTAAATGTAACTGAGTAAATGTAACTAGTTACTACCAAACTTTGAACATTTCTAAATTAACTTAACAAAATAACTTCCTTTAAATCTTCTTGAATATAAAAAATCTGGAAACCTGATCATCTTCAGACATATTTGGTTTGAAACAAAACATTTTTAGAAAATGTGCATACAATGGCAGATTTTGATATGGGCTATGTGGGCAGTTGCCCAGGGCGGGATCAGAAAGGCATGGAGTGCCTAAAAACTAGGAAATACACTCAATCTTATCTGTCAGTTATCTCCTGAACATGTTTGCTCCTACTTGTACTCATGTGTAGTGGAGTTAGTTTCCCTTAGTTGTTGCAGAGTTCTGGCAAACTACATTAGCTCCTTCCTGCTGAAAGAAAAAATAAAAACCAAAAACTGATAATTGCATGTGTGATTAATCTGATTACATCTTCTAATTGATTGACAGAACTATTTATTACATTCATCCATGTATGGTTTTGTTTTTTTGTCTCAGTTGTTTTTTCTCAGCATCAGACCATTTATTAAACAAATTTCATATAAATATAAAAATGACACATTATGAATATGTTGTATTTTAGCCCATAGGTTTTCTGGGCATTTAAAATAAATGTAAAAATCATTCTGAACATTTAATTTGTGTTATAGTTACAAATTCTTTACTCAATATAAACACTATCATATCCACCACCCTACGACTTCCTGTTCAGTTACAGAGACTTGTTGGACTCTACCTGGTGTGTTGGTGATTCGTTTTATATTCACAACCCAAGAATGTAGCTTTACTCTGAAAAACATTCTGGGAGTTGAGACGTTGACCCAGGAGATACGGCCCTCCGCCTACATGTGGTGAATCTTTACACTACTAACAATATATTTACTCTTAATGAGGCTCACAGCAGAGAAACAGAAGAACATTTTAATTTGTCTTTTCTCAGTTTCCCTTGATTCTCCAGTATAATCACTCCAGCCCAGTTTTTGCTTCACGTTTAGAGAACTCCAGAGAAGTGAGGATAGAATAAGTTCAATATGAGAGTCAAATTACCTTTTAACAGAACTCTATGCTCCTTTAATGTAAAGGCTTCAATTTTCTTATGTGTAGCTAAATACTATGTGAACGCTCTATAGGGAGAGTTCACATTAATTTGCTTTTCTTTAAGCTCAATACCAGGGTTCCACTGTGCAGCCGCTTTACTGCAATGAAGTCATAAAGTTATGCTTATTGGACTCATTATATTATGTTCCTAATTTCCTCATTTTTTGCCACTATTTCTCAAGTGTACATTAGTTTCTACACATGTACAACGAATGAGAAAATGATGAGAATAATATCACACCAAGACAAACCAACAAATGCAGTCTGCTGTCAGTCAAATCACTTACCAACAATACACACCGTTTCCTAGGCTACCCCTGAAATGGGTACAAAAAATGGGGCAGAACCAGGCAGGACCTTCTAATGGAGATAAACTGGAACCGGTTAAAGCTGCGCCCAGCAGGAAGGGGCTGTAGGCTCCAGGAAGACTTTCATGTTGAATAAAATGTCTGTAATAGTAACAGGTAACTGAATAGAAGTGCCAGATATTTTTCTCTAAACAGTAGAAGACATTAAGTAGCATAAGTCAGCCTGAGACAGTTATCTGAAAGAATTGGTCCCACATGCGTTTCTGCAACATCTCTGATTGAGTTCAGAATGACAGAATACTGGTTTAGCTGACAAATTTGGTTTGTTCATTTGAAATGTATATTGTCTCAGTTGTCATGATCCTAGAATTAATGTTTTACTCACAAATGTGAAATTCTGACTTCTCAGACAGAAAAAACTGGAACATTCTCCGAAGTCAGATTTCCCACTGAGAAACTGGGAGCAACTCTGATTATAGTCAGTTTACTTTCTGGACATGATGGAGTGTAAATTCTGCTCTGCAGTAGAAGAAGAAGAATGTCTGGTCAGTGATGAGTGGAATCATAAAGTATTGTAGTTCTCACCTTCTAAAATAATATATCTCCATCCATTTATTTGTCTGCCTTGTCTGATGCTCCTATCACAACATGAGCATGAGGACTTGACTTTCACAATGAAATCCACTTTTTGTTTTATATTATGTGTGTATGCATAGCCATATGATACATTTTGACAACACATATATGGATATACCCATATATTTATTAATATAGCTATAATTGTAAGGATATGCAGTCTACGTCTTTGTTGAAATCTTTTGAAAATCAAGATGTGCTCGTTCATTAATCTGTTAGTGGGACCTTTGTATGTTAACTCCATTCTTGCTCTGGCAGAGACAGGATCCGTTCTCAAAGCAGAGATACTGAGGGTTATTCTGCTGAACCAAATGACAGCAGCACGTTCAGCTTTCAACGTCTCAAAAAAGGCTTTCAGTTGGCCTAGTCCAAGAGAGGGCTAAAATCTGGTTCAGATGTTGTCATGTAACTTCCATCAGGCTGTTTCCACTTACCTAAAGGGAAACACACCCAGCCATCGGGTTCAGGGTTCAGTCATTACACTTCATATTCAGGCCTGTGGGTTTGGACAGCTTTTCCCCCAAGATGAAAGAAGCAATTTATTCATTTTGGTTTAACAGTTTATCTTTGAATGACATTAAAATTTGTTAGATGATATGTGACAAAAAATAAGAACAAATAAAAAAAAAAGACTGAAGGGAGCAAATCCTTTTTCAGGGTACAGTTTGTTAGCAGTTGCACAGAGTTTGTGTTTAATCTTTGGCTGCAGAAACAATTTTAAAGATCCCTAAAATGGGTTCAACAAAACATTATGGAACAAAGAACAGAAGGAAGTGACTCATCACTTTCTTTAAACTTTAACACAACTGTTGCTTTTCTTGTAGCATCGCATGCTGATGTTTTTACTCCCACATCAGCTACCATACACAATTTACTTAAACATCCTGCTTTCCAAACAATAGTGGTTCATTTTTATGTGGCTATTTGTGCAATATTCAACATGCCTGCATATGACCTTTACTGTTACTGTTATCTCTTTCTGCTTCATAGCTGAGATAAACACATTTCCTTGTGCTGTGACAAATGCTCCCACCTATGGAAACAACATGGCCTCTGATGTGCTGCTGAACATACATGGTTATTTGGCTGCACCACTTTGTTCAATTAACACCCAGCAAACTGCCATGTTAATAATCTCTATTCATGGGGATTGAGGTAAATAAGGTGGAGGGGTAGAAGAAGGACGCATCTGAGGAGAAAATGTCAACTATTCCATGTAGCTGAATAATTGCCTGCAGGGTTTATTATCAGAGGTTCCAGATTAAGCTACTTCATCAACCAGGCTCCTGTGTGGGCGGCAGAGCAACTGCTGCTTCAAGCCACAAACTATGAAAGAAGAAATTAAAAAGGATTCCAGACTGACCGAAAGACAAAGCCGAGCGTAGCTAAACCTGGAAGATACTACACAAAGCAAACCCACTCTTGTTCAGACGATCTCCAGCAACCTTTTACATCTTTACTTGTTAAAACGTAGATGATCTTCTTTAGAATCTTTGCCCTTTCTTTCTCAGCCAGGTTTCACATAGAAGGTCAGGCCCTGACTCCCCCTCTAAGCTGAAACACTAATCTGGTGCCGGTCTGGTTTGGCTATAAATGATTATAAATATTTGCTTAGGGTAATAATAAACAAAACTAGATGAAAATTAAAAAATGGGACACCACCATCAGGGTATGACGGCTAAATAGTTGTCTCAGTCATTGTTTACAAATATATAACTGATAAGACTCTTGTGCTGGTGTTGATGTGCATTTAAAATGGAGGAGACGGGGTGGTGGCCAGCGAGTCGGCAGAGCCTCTTCACCCCCTCAACCCTTCCTCAGAACCCTAAATGTCTACATGCAAGATTTAGGAGTGGGCGCAGCGATCAGAGGTGAGACTGTTGCTGGAGCAGAGCAGGTTGGAGCAGGACTGAGCAGGACTGAGCAGGACGGAGCAGGACAGAGCAGGACGAAACAGGACAGAGCAGGACTGAGCAGGACAGAGCAGGACGAAACAGGACGGAGCAGGACTGAGCAGGACGGAGCAGGACGGAGCAGGACGAAACAGGACGGAGCAGGACTGAGCAGGACAGAGCAGGACGGAGCAGGACNCCTCAGAACCCTAAATGTCTACATGCAAGATTTAGGAGTGGGCGCAGCGATCAGAGGTGAGACTGTTGCTGGAGCAGAGCAGGTTGGAGCAGGATGAGGCAGGACTGAGAAGGACATACCAGGACAGAGCAGGACGAAGCAGGACAGAGCAGGACGAAGCAGGACAGAGCAGGACTGAGCAGGACAGAGCAGGACTGAGCAGGACAGAGCAGGACGAAGCAGGACAGAGCAGGACTGAGCAGGACAGAGCAGGACGAAGCAGGACAGAGCAGGACGAAGCAGGACAGAGCAGGACAGAGCAGGGTGGAGCGGCGTGTGCATGCATCACTATATCACTGAGCGTATCACTCCAATTTTGCTATGTTCTAGAAACATAATGACAAATAGAATATCTTATGTCTTCAGTCTAAAAGTTCACATTCCAGTGAGTCTTTTGCTTTTTCCCTTTAAGAATCACACAGACTGAGCAGTCTTGACTAAATATTACACTCTGAGTTAATAAGCTAAACTATTAAGACTTAAATTTGAAGGTTCTGCGTTCTTGCTTCAAGTCGTGGCAGCTCATTTCATTAACATATTTGGATAATCAGATGATTCTATGCAGAATGCTGGTGCCACTGGTTTGTATAGATAATTAAATATATTTCAAGGTTTTCAATTGGGTAGTGTGGGGGAGGGGTGACAAAATGTGTGGTTGCTAGGGGCAGCATGAACCACTGCAACATGCCACCCAGCTGCTGCCGTCTACATACACAATTTATCCAATCTCCCTGCTTTTTCAGTCCTAGTTTCTGTTCATATTTAACACAATTAACAATACACACAAAAACACACATTTAGGATTTGACCTTGAATACTGAAAGCTAGGAATAGACCACCCAAATTAAACACTAGGCTGCCTGGAGGTAGGAGAAAGAAAAGTCAGACAAACTTAAACTTCCTCCTCTCATATGTACCACCCTGGCAGAACAATGGCAGATCATCGGTCAAGGGTATGAAAGAAAAAGGAAGCAGATAAACAGTTGGTATGTATACAGGAGATGGGCCGCTGTATCTGAACAGAATCACACCTGAGCCATCAGCATCACCTTGAAAGGTGAAAGGAAAAATAAACATTTCTGGACATCTTTGCACATGTAATGCAGAGTCAGGTCTTATACAGCAGTGGTGAAAAAGAAAGTAAGCTCACCTTAAAGCTGCAGTAAGCAACTTTTACAAAAATTCTCCTTAATTAATTGTTTAAACTATCTATGTTCTGACAGTATGATATGAGACATAATCTGTGAAAACGTGGAGCTCCTCTGCTTTCTCCCTGTGGACCTGCTGCCATCTGAACGTTACAGGAAAACAGTTCATCCATCATGTGAGGCCATGCTAACATGCTAACTAGCCTGAGCATTCACAGTGGGCTCCGCTGAGGGGGAGGAGCTGCAGCATAGCAGAGAGCAAGGAGGAGATTGTGAGCAGCGCATACATGAGCATGACACTGACACGACTACTGCTAAGCTGCTGCTTTTTGTTTTAAGAGTATGGGTGGTCAGGTCACAGAGAAAGGGCTTGTCAGTATTTGAAAGGATCATTTTTAAAGGGCTGTTGCAAACAGTTATTTTGGTAATTGAATAACTAAAACTAATTAACTAATTTAACAAGGAAATGTTGTTCTCCATCCTTTTTCCCATCAGTGCAACACTCAAGTCCGTCTGGAGATTTAGGCTTCCTGGGATTAAAAGCAACAGATGGAATAACTTCCTGTATCCACGCAGTCAGGTCCCTAAACTTGTGAATTTTTAAATTCCATTTTATATATTTATGAATTGCTGCTTGCATGTTTTGTATCTTTTTAACATTGTCTGTGTATCTTATGCCATTTTTGTGTGCTTGAAATCCCTAGCTGCAGAACTAATTTTCCCCCTTGGGGGACAATAAAGATACTGAACTGAACTGAGGAACAGACACACAGTGACCCAGAACTGGGCTCCACTGAACACACCTTAAGGCCGACACCAAGTGAAGCAAAGTTTGGAATGCAAGTTCTGCTTTTATCTTCTCCTCATTCTGCACCCTCTCTAATGAGTGTTGGTCTGCTTAATCAGTTTCTTTTTGTATGTGACTGTCGCCAGTCAAATATGTCATGTTCACGTAAACGTGCAGCAGTAAGCATGAGAGCAGGTAAAAGAGACAGAGGAAAGACAGAATCATTTAAACATCATAGAAACGAAGGGAAAATCTGGTTTGCAGAACCACAAATGCAGCTCCAGGGTGTAGCAGAACAGAGTAACCTCCCTCTGTTCAGGCTACATCAGATATTGTCTTGTTTTTAATATTGTTTCTATTTCAGCTTATTTTTAAAACCATCTTTATCTACACAAAAAAGTACTCAGTTCAAACAATCATCCATCAACCGTGTCTGATTTTAGCTCTGGCAGGTCTTTAACTTAACAGCCGCCTGTAATCTGTTTTTTATTGTCTCCTGATCGATCTCTCTTCCCATCATTCCATTCTGCTTTTGCTTTGTGCATGTGCAAAGTCTGTCTTGTCTGTGTGCCATCACATTCTCTGATTTTCTCTGAAATGGGATGACGCAAATAGCTGAGGTGTGGGGTGATCTACTCAGTCATTTCTTTCAAGTTGGTAATGTGGATTTAAGTGGCTGTCTAATATCAGGTCCATTATTATCAAAGGCATATGTTTTTTTATTGAACAATGAAAAGAGCTCTCACAAAGACCCACCTAAGTAAGCAATGTCATCATTTAGTTCAGTTTAAAGTAGTGCTGTCAATCAATTTAAACATTTTATTAGATTAATGGAACTCTTGTGCTGTGAATAATCCTGATTAATCTGTATGAATAATTTGTAACATAAACATGCATGAAGTTGTACTTTGTTCCATGGGCAAGCCCCTCCTTCTGCTGCACTCCAACCAATGAAAATGTAAATAATTAGCTGATTTTTTGCAGCAGAAAGCAGGTAATGTTTTCTCCTTCAACAGCAACTACAGGAAACTTACTCCACTGTACATGCATACAAGTTGTAGCAAATTTGTTCAGGTGACAACTGACGGATATATAGGAGAACAAAAAAAAAATCCAAACAAAGCCAAACAGGAAATACAAAGAGATCACAGTGAAACCAGGGAGAAGTGACGTGACAAACCAACGAGTAGTGACCAACAATGAGGAGCTCAAATACTGGGAGGTTTAGCGTAGGAACAATAGACCTGGGCTGATGAACTAACTGACTGCAGGTTTGAATGGAGGGAGTGAAGGTAGACTGAGGAAAGAGAGAGAGAGAGAGAGACATACAGGGGAACAGGCAAAAATACAAATACTAAAGAATGGCTGGACTAAAGGAACCTAATAAAACTAGAATAAGGGAATAATAACTAGAAACATGAAATATACATAACTAGAATCACTAAGGAAGAACAGCAGTGGAAAACAAGGCAGAACTAAATAGAAGAAACTAAGAAACCTCAAAACTCCAAAATCAAACTCAAACAACCTCACATCCCAGCAGTAACAAATCCTGCAGCTGTCAAGTAAGGCGTTCTGGAAACTGTAGAAAACAAGCAAATGTTATGATGTTGCATAATCATTGCTGCTGAAAGAAACAAAACAGCAAAACACCAATGAATATTTGAAGTCAAAACACTATTAGAAAAAACAACAAAAGAAGAATATCATTGACTTACATCTGCATCAGTTTGTTGCACCAATTCTGTCTGGTTCTAACCCACACTTCCTTCTTTGCCTTGAAGATCTTGTTGAAGCGTATTGTGTAGCAGCCCAGGGCTTCAAAAAAAAAAGTCAAGAATTCTCAAATTTAAAACTTTTTTTCTCATACTTTAGATATTAATGACAGAAATCTGACTTTTTTTTTTTTGGAAATGATAAATAAATTTTATTCCCCCTTGCATTTTCTTTTTTGGTGGCCTTTATACTCTTCTGGAGCCTCATGTGTGCAGTTTTCACACTAAAACTTGGCTTACAGACACATTTAGAAAAGTGCGGCTCACAAAAAAATCTGGATGTATAATAATAAAGATTATGTTGGAACAATGCCCAACCTCACCTTAACTAAGGCCTGAACAAGCTAACGTTATGCCTGTTTAGTTTGTTAGCAAGCTAATTAATGCTCATGTTAGCTAGTGAATGCTAACAATTTTTGACTTACCTTATCATCCTTTAAAAGAAGCAAGGCAGTGTAAAAGTCAAACTAGCAGGTTTCCCTCCATTCTCCATCCTGTGTGATGAACTGATGTGTTGCTGGGCAGAAGGGACTGAACTGCATGCACATTTCTTCTTCTTTGAATGAACAGTGAAAGAGATGTTGGTAACTAACCGTTTGTGAGTGAGCTTAACTCTAAATACATAATGCTCACCCAAAACCAATAATATTTTGTGTTTTTCACTCTGTAATTGTTACTTAATACATATAGGTCATAAGTGCACTTTGTTGGTAGTAAGGTTAGTAAGGTTCATTTTTGTGTCAGGGTAGCTATTGGATTTTACAATGTATAATGCATAATAATGGTGTCAAGACTGAAAAGAGTGTGAATACTGGATTTTTGATCTTAAGAACATAAATCTACTGCATCACGATTTATTAGTTTGTGTTTCAGCTTCTCTGAATTGTTTTTAGTATTTACAGAGTTGACTTCTATAGGATTTTTAAATCAAAGAATAGGGGAAAGTCAGTGAATTAAAATTTATCCTTTTTCATGAACCCTTTTCAGTTTGCTAAAGAAAGATGGATGTGAGCACTTTAGATGTTCTTATGTAGCTTTGTTTGTTTTGGTTGGAGATAAAATGAAGGACCTAATTGCTCTCTCATCTCTGTTACAAAAGTATGCTCACCTCCATGTATTGGAGTTGAACACATATACTGGACTTTGTGTGAAGAAAGATTTGCAGATGTTGTGCATTGTGGTGTGTTTTGTGTACATGTGCTAATGAGTTTACACAGGTGGCATCAGGAAGAAGAAAGGCATGTTGGAAAGACAACAGACCAGAGAGAAGTGAGGAGGTGTGATGAGCTGCTGTCAGCAGGAGACCATTTGGCTTCGATCACTGCACTGTTCATGCCTGCGTGTGTGTGTGTGTGTGTGTGTGTGTGTGTGTGTGTGTGCGTGTACATGTGTGTGTGATTTTGTTCATTTTCCTTTTCTTCTATGAGCTCATGCCAAAATAAGCGCATTACCTTCGCAGGAGCCAAGGCTGGAATTCAGAAATTCATTAGCTCAACAATTTGCATAGATTCACTTTACTCTGCCACTATGTGTGTGTGTTTGTGTGTGTGTTTGGCACAGCTTGCTCCAGGCTCTCAAACCCACTCCTACCTGCTTCTCTGTCATGGTTTTTCTTCGCTCTTGTGTGGCTGAATTAAAATGTTCCCCCTCGCTCTGCTGAAGGTTTGAGCTCCACCACGATTCATGTTCAAAGAACTCAAGTCTGAGAAGCAGAGTCTGACAATTACTGCAACAAAGGCATGACCGACAGGGAGAGAAGCTTTAATTGAGTTAAAATTGAGTTTCTGAATAGATCATTGTGAATAAATATAGTTCTTTTCTAGCAGTGTGCACCAGCACAGGAGAGGGAAGATATGAAATCTTTCTCATGGCCCTTTTTCTGCTCTCATATCTCTCCCGGCACTGTATTCATTTTCCTTCTTTGGCTTTTCAGCGAAGATGCCATGATCTGTGGTTTGCCTAAGGTGCAAACTGAACCTAGGAAAGCCTGCATTTCAATACATTCTGCATTACAGACATCTGGATTCTGTTTTAACCTTATCAATGAATTGCTGAATTATGGAAAGAAAAAGAAATGAAAGGTAATTAAGCTGCTTTGTTCTGAAAGGGTTAGCTTCTTCACTGCTCCTTCCTTCAGTGAAAGCTGCTGTGTGGTTTGCAGAGGAAGAAGGCTTTGGAAGGTAAGCTTGATTGAAGAAACACCAAAGCTACTTTCTTGTGAAAGGTCAGGACCTACATGACATTTCAGTCAACATTGGTGTTAGAGTGGTAATGGAGTGAAGACAGCAGGCCAGTGCTAACTGTTTGGGTGCCCAAACACAGATGGTCTGTGGCGCCTAGTCACCATGACTCCCCTCCCCAAGTTGAAATATATATTTGAGGTCCCTACAGAATTGTTATGAAAATAAATGGAAGCAAATTATCTGTGACAGTTCAAACTCCCAAAGCACAACTGGCTGGGTCAGCACTAAAGGAAGAGGTGGGACCAGAATGTGTCCTCCTTAAAAGTGACACAAATTACTTTTCTTAAATGTTTTCAGTTTATTTGTTATAGTTTATTGCATGTAATTTATTGTGAAACTGAATGCAAATCAGTGTAAAAGTTTTTAACATTTCTTTCTTCAAATACATTTTGGCTTAAGTCTTTCACATCTTTTATTGCATAGCTTTATGTTTTACGTTGAAATAACCTAAAAAACAATCTTCAACATTAGTTAATTTTGTTGTTTCAACATGTGGTGTATGTTAAGGTTTGTTCAACGTGGTGTAACTGATGTTTCAAAGACTCAAACATCTTTGAAAGTCTGAGTTCAGGACACAGAGATCATTGGTCTTTAGTGTGTTTACACAGAAGCCTGATGGAAAAGATCTGCATGTAGTTTTTAATCTTTTATTTTGTGGAGCCACAGTTAGTGTAAAGAGGAAGATATAAAGCAAACACTAGAGCTGTATGACTGGCCTTTACGTCAACTACAGATGCTGCTGATCTGATTGAATGATGGCATTGCACCCAAGACACAGCAGTAATAAAAGCCCACATTAATTAACTGCTGTATGTTTAATGTAGCTATTTGTGACTTGTAGAGAGATTTTGAAAAGAGAATGGAAAATGTAAATAACCAAAAATATACTTGTATGGGTAGCGTTTGTGTAATACAATTATTTAAAAAAATGCAACCTCTGTAAGATAAAAGAGGAAAACTTCATTCCTCCCTAAGTCAGCTCCTTTAAAGTGAGAAATATAACAAGACTTAAGAACTGTAATCATGTAATATTGTAACATGAACATTTCATTGACATTTCATTAAAACCTCAGGAAACTGGGTCAACTTGTTGAAGAGCATAATATCTCTTCTAAATCATCTTCCCTCTCTGCATTACGGAAGAGATGTCCAGTTCACTTCTTCATCATCTCCCTCTGTAGTGACTCGCCAAGGGCCACAAATGAGAATCTAATAAACAGCAGCACAGAAAACTGCTCGGTGTCTGTGTAAGTCATTGTGGGTAAATGGGAAGGAATTGGCTTAGGACTGGAGTGATTTGTGTGTTTCAGCCTGCAGTTTCACCACAACATTGGCAATAATTGAATTATTAAAAAAAAAGAAATCAGACCAGACCGAGCAAGTAATTCCCAATTGTCAAGACACACGCACACACACACACATACTTTCAACTACATCTTTCATGGGAGAAGCATTCTATTTTCATCTCTTTTATAAGCGAGTGACTGGAGAGGATAAGCATGAGATCCAACACAGTAGCAGTTAAATTGTAGCAATTATTAGATCCACCTGAGGGGAGGAGAAAAGCAGGGAGGATGAAGAAAGAAGGGGCAGGGCAGATAAAGAGGAAGTATGTGAGAAACAGTATAATGAGAACAGATTTGCAATCAGAAATTCTGAGCACTGCTGAATGAAATAGGTTTGGGGAGACGGGGATTGTTCAGGTAATGTGTTTTAATAAGATACCATCAGAAGCCTCTCCATTTAAGCTGAACATGAGCAGGGCTCAATGGAAAAATGCAACTGTGTGGACATTAAAAAAAAACCTTCCCTGACTGTGCATCCACCTGTTTCAATCTTCTCTTCATTAACAAATTAATGTGAGGAATATGATACCGAAATCAACTACATCACATGCTGATCTGCTAATCCTTGCTGATGTCTGAGACTTTTAGAACTTGTAATAGATTGTGCTGCACCATGTTAAAAGCCTGGAAATTTAACTCATTGCCCAAACAGCATTTTAAGCATTGAAACTATGAAAGTAATCAGTTATAGTTTTCACTGACCCAGAAACTTGAACCAGTGTTCTTGTGGTCTGGCGTTTCTGTTAAGCTTTTTAAGCTTTGACAGCTTCCTGCAGGGGAAATCATCTGAGTTACTGCTGCCTAGAACTTCCTGCTCTCTGTCTGTCGATGCACTTCGTCCTGTTTCAGTGTTGAACCGTGTATTTCTCCTGGAAAAAGGCATGGCTTCAGGTTTAACTGTAACTGAAGGTATTCTTTCTCATCCTTTAGATTTGAAAAGGAAATGCTACTGCCATTAACTTTTTAGTTATTATTAATACTTCTGTGTTCCTGTGCTTCCGTGGTAATCATGGACTAAAATGATTGATTATTGTGAATGAGGATTGCAGAAATCGCTGAGCTCTGCTTTCCCCTTGCATTCCTTGCTGATGTTCTGTCTGAAGAGTTAGTTCAGTTACAAAACTGCAACAAAACAAATGTTTTTGCAAAAAGAGACAGACTGAGGAGGTCTGAGTATCAGAGTGATGGCTGCCATTTCTCCCATCTGACACCAGCATGGCATCTCGGTTTGGCATCAGAAGTAGTGCATGTGTGTGCTGTGTACCGGCATGTGTTTCACTAACCAGTGAGGGTGAGAATGACATGCTGCACCTGACAGTGATGATTACAGCTTGACAGAAATCTAAAAGCCAGCACAACTGAAGGGATAGCAGAGTGGAGCCAAAGAAAAGAGGGGAGAAGGACCAACGACAAAGAAGAGAAAATGACTTCCAATGAGGAAAAAGTACAGCATGACTGACTGATGTGACCATCAGCATTAACCGAGTAGCATCAGTTAGCAGGAAAGAAAATGTCAGCTGTCAGGAGCATTTAGGAACTTTTTCCTGCTGCTCATGAAAAAGTTGCTGAACAGTGAAAGCTGCTCTGCAGAAAGTGTCTGATGTTTAAACAGCCTGGTACAAACCAGACCCTGGTTCTTGGCTTTGTCCTACCAGGAGTGTCTGGACTCCCGGCTGTTGACAAATGATTGCTTCCTGGAGGCGTGGACTCTGTTGAGGTTTTAACTTTTGCCCTATTACTAACATTTGTCCATGATATATGTATATATCATGGACAATATTTAATTTGACAATATGACGCTTATTGGAAATTGCCTGTGCTGTAAACAGTCATCCTCTGGAAGAGGAATGCCAGTCTGAACAACGTGGCTGTTAACATTAACTCAATATTTGAAAGCCTGACCAACACTTTGTCTCCTACCATTGCTAAAACAGGCAGACAATCAATGTCATTGTTCACAACTTCTCCTGTTTGCCAATTGGCCCAGTAGAGAACCTGCTGGAGGAATCCATCTGGGAAAAACCTGGATGTTCATCAAGCAGATTTTCATCCGCTTCATAAGAATCGAGCAAAATTGTATTGGAAGACACTGGCCAGGCTAACATACGCCATGTTAGCCTGGCCACATAGCCAGGCTAACATGGCTATGTGGCCATGTTAGCCTTACCAAAAGTGCTTCCTCCCCTCACAGAGCAGCCCTCCCTGGTGACTCCACTATTCTGCTCCTTCAGACTAACCAGGAGCAATTAGCACCTGGTAGTGCTAATTGCTCCGCCAGGTGCTAAAGTGAGAAGTAGTTCATTATAGACGAGCTCTGTTGTAATGAATTCCTGAAGGCAGACTGTTAAAAAGAGCAGGAGTTTCTTAAAGAGACAGAGGCCCGATTTCAAGGCATTTATAAAAACTAAAGCAACCCCCTATCAGGCTCTAAAACCATTCACTGAATAATATTCCCATACATATCACAAAAAATAACAGCAGATATAACAGAAGTCAATAAACTGACAAAGCATCAATATCATCAATAACTTTAAGATGTCTAAGATGTGTGAGGGAGTGTGTTCCTGTTTGAGCCTAAAACAGTAATGCCTTTTGGTAACACTGAGGGTGGCAGTACAGCTTGACATTCCAGAACCTGACATAACACACGTCTCACCTGTTAGAGAGAAAACACATCTCATCACCACAGACACTGACCATGTAACAGCTGAGAGTCCAGAGTCTGAGGTTACAAGTTTCTCTGTTAGGGAGAGACACCCACCTTGCAAACGCACTTATGATGAGATAGTGGAACCTTTAGCCTGAGCCATGAATCCATTCTTCTGGAATTTAACACGTCTGTTCCTGCTGGGGAAACTGTACATGCAGTATAAAGGGGGACAGTGCACTATAACTGCTAAACCTGTCTTTTTAATTCACAACTCTTGGTCAACCTGCGATGACACCCGGTCAGGCCAAGCTGGTGGGATGGGGGCAGGAGAGTCATGGAGGAGGGGTGGTGCAGGGTGGATGTGTGGCCACATGTAGGCTAAATTTATTGTAATGCAAACACCTTTAAAGGGTGAAAACCATCTTGCAAATTCCCAACTCAGCCCACCGGAGAAGAAACCAGGCAGAGGAGGGGCGGAGTCAGGAGCGGATCTGCTGGGTTGGGTGTGGAACCTGTTAACTGCTGAGGTTTCTAGATTTGTCATGTTTTTACCAAGTACAATATTATAAATAGTAACGAAGCTGGTCCTCATTCAGATTGTTTCACCAGCATTCCAACCATCTTTTTTTAATATTGCACAAAATAGTTTTGAGTGTTATTAGTCTAGTGAGTTTGTTGAATTATTTTTGTTTGTAAACTCTTATTCATATTGGTGAGACGTTGTTTTTATTTCTTCCATGTATATAGGCAGAGCTACCCTGTTCCAGACTGTCTGTGCTGAACTTCGTATTTAACTTTTAAGGCTGATCAGGTAGGACTTTATAAGCAATAACTAATGATTATTATCTGATCATTGTGATATTAAACTGGAAATAATGGTGAAAAAATAAAATACTGGAGTGGAATAATGACTTCAAAACAAAAAATTCCCAACAGGAAGAAGAAACTGAAAAGAGATAAAGGACAAAGCACAGCTGCTGCACAGGACCAAAATGTGATGTTTTAGGTGTGTATTTGCTCCCAACCTCTTGTGTGAATATGTGATCCTCAGAAAGATGAGGACAGCTGATACCTTTGAGACTCAGGAAATTAATATTTGGGAACATTTTCAGGTCCACTGAGTGCTTCCATGTGTTTTCACAGGTATTCTGCAGTTAATGTGGCGATGCTGAATGGCGTCCCGTCTGAATTCAGTATTCTCTCATTGATTACTGATGAGAAACAAAGATGAACAAGAGCGTGGCTAGGTTCTTTTATTTTTAATGTTATTACCCCTAGAAAAACATCTGAAACTCAGAGAGATGTAAAAACTACGGAAGCGCATTGCTATCACGCAGGAAAAAAATTTTTTATGGAATAGAACAACAAACATTGATTGAGAACACATTCTTATTTTATCTCGTTAAAACGTGATAGTATCACGTTTTAATGAGATACGTATCACGTTATAACGTGATAGCGCTCGAAATTTTTTTTTTTTCCTGCGTGATAGCAATGCGCTTCCGTAAAAAACAACCACAATCTGAAAATAAAACATGCAGACACAATGAAGTATTTAACTGCAAAGAACAGTAGTTTTTTCCCTAATTTCACTATTTTTCCTGGTTTGTATTCTTGTAAACAAAAAATACAAATCATGAGATTATTTCAGTACAGTGACCTCTAACCCCAATTAGAAACTGTATTTTTATACTTTGCGCTGCAAGATAGAAATATTACAATCGTTGTATTTCTGACTAGAAAAGTCAGATTTCTTACCAACACCAACCTCAAAATCTGACATAACTGCTGCTGTATAAATGTTGTTGATGGTTGAGCTACAAAAATGTATGCTTATGTTTTTTGCAGTTTTATTAAAACAAATCACATTGTTGGGAATCAGAATTCTGCAAACCAAAATGTATCAACCTCACAAGGTTGCAAACTACTACACAAGCAAAATAAACTACTGTTTTAAGAATATAAAATAAACTATTATTTTACAACAATACAACAACAGAATGTTGTTAGGCTAAACAATATTTTATTTAGCATAAATGTTGACCTGGAAGGAAACTAGAAGAAATTATGGCAGTATGTCATAACCTGGAATGCAAAATGATGATTAAACATTATTTCATGTCTTCATTGTCCTTGAATTAAATAGTCCTAATTGACATTTTTTATTGAACATGTATTTTTTTGTTGTTGTTGCATAGATTGTTGTTAAAAATAAGAATGTGTTCTTAATCAATGTTTGTTGTTCTATTCCATAAACTAATCAGATCTAATTCCTAGTGCTGGACCCAGCATTGCTGGAGATATCACATTCTCTGTGCTGCAGACATCACTGCCAAAACTCACCTGTACAATAAAAGTCAGTGTTGATCAGATAAGAACTGATCCCCATGTCAAAAGCAAGAGCTGAATCCCAGCCTCGTCTTTGGGGTCAGCCTCCAACTGAGACACAAAAGCTCTGAACTTTTTTCTTCTAACTTGCTGGCCATGAAGAAGATTTGTTTCAAAACCTCTCAAGTGTTCAATGGAGAACTTCCACAAAGTTCTCAAGGAACTTTCTGGAGAACTTTCCAGAAAAGTTCCTCGATTTTCTTCGTTCCCATACAGACTTGAGAAGTCTATTGACGTGTCTGTCTGCAGAGGTCTGCTGTGGGCACTTCTCCACAGCACAGATACCAAGGAAGGACACTTTCTGCTGAGAACATAGCTGGGACGCCAGCCAACCACTTTATTTGATTATCCTATGCCAATAAGTTTTATGCCTACTGGACATGGAAATTGGATTAATTATGGATATCTGAGTTTAATAATGACAGGAATAACTACTTAATAAAACAGCATCTGCAAACAGATGCTGCTTATTGACATTAGTGTGAAGTTGCCATTTGTCACTGTTTAAAAGCAGGACAGCGGTGAGCTCTGTATGGAATGACGGCTCACAGTGAATCTGCCTCATACTGGTTAGTGAAAGCTGGAACACAACTTCACTTTGGCTGTAACAGAGTATGGTAAATACACATCTGCAGCAAAGTGGGGCATGACCGCTATACACAGTAATGTTCCTCACTTTGTCAGCGGTTCCAGCCTCAGGAGATGAACTGCAAATCAGACACGCAACTTTCTCTCCAGTGGCAGGAAAAATAACCTACATCTTTTTCTTCAGAATATTAGCAGAGGCAGTGAAGCAGCACTGAAGTGTTTTTAACGGTTGTGCCTGAGCAAACCTTTTCTCAGAACTGTGTTGATATGACTGCTGTCACTTATTTCACCCATATGCATAGCAAAAATAAGTTCTATATGTACACGAGTATGACAGCCAGGGCCACAAACAAAGGTGACAACATAACATTTTGCCAGTTTACATCACTTCAAACATCTGAGAGGCCTCCTGAATAAAGTGTCACCAGGTCAAATTTGGTCCTATGATTTACAGCTCATATACAGTATAAAGTGTGTTTGGATGATGTGCTTGGACTAAAATGTCCATCCTATTTCCGCTTATAACTCCTCCATGACAAATCATTTTAAATGTCAAGAGTGTGAATGGCACAGCTCCACTGCCTCTTTCTTTTACTGCCGATGCGTTTATTTCTTGCAGCAGATGTTTATACTTGATTAGAAACTAAGAAATGGCTTAAAGGGATAGTATTATTATTTTCCAGGCATAGAGTGGCATTTTATAGCACAATCAAATAGCTATGTTGCCTCCAGTTGATATAAAATGCTACATATATCAAATGTGATATATATTTGATTTGTTAACTTCGTGGCTTGAAATTGGACCTCTGTTATCACAACATGGCTCCTCCATTAACCCTTTAACAATGTTTTCTGCATTATTCTGAGAATTAGCTCCTATAATGGGCTCAGCAGACGTGCAGTTCCACCAGATGTTTGCTGATTGTTGCTGACTAGTCTGAAGGAGCTGAGGGCTGCTCTGTGAGGCGGAAGCTTGGAATTTACAGCATCCAGGAGGAGCTGCACCTTGAAGGCGGCGCCGGGTCCACCCAGGTGTTTTGCACAACTGAATGGTTGCCATAGAGATTAAAGGATTTGTCAAACATGTAAAAGAACAATCAAAGCAACAATCTCTGTTTTGTTTGAGAAGGGTATAACATTATAACATGATGTAAAGATCAGAAAAGTTGCCCCTTTAAAATATTGGAGAGATTACTCAAATTTAGACCACATGTTTAATGTGTTTCGTTTTTTTAGCTAAAACAAAAGACATTTCTTATAAGTTTTCATCAACTATACTGTCTATATACTAAGTGACACTTCTAATTCATCATTCCCAAACCCACAAGCAAACTGGCAGATTGTGAAGTAAATAAAATGTGGAGGTGATCAGTCACACAAGTATCACTTTTACTCTCCTGGAAAACAATTGAAGATATTTTTATTATTTATTATTTGAAGATATATTTATTATTTTTATTATACAATCTGTGCATAGCTAGCAGTTTTTGCTGTAACATTTACTGTTCTGCAAAACTTGTTAATTTTGTACAACAGACAATACAACAAGGTATAACCCACACAAATTATGCAGTCTTAACTTTTGCTGGCTTAAAAAAAAATATATATATTTTATTCCATAGCATATACTTTGACTTAATAAACATAGTCATGTATTTACAGCAGATTGTAGTTTTGATGAAACAATAAATTGTCTGCTCTATACCTGGCCATATTTGAGGTTTTGCATATTTTACCATGTTATGTGGCATATATGACTGTTTGTGTGCTTGAATGAGATTCTACATGTGCATTACTGTATTGTATTGGCATGACTCTCATACTCTTCCTAATCAATAAAAAGGGAAATGAGGTGATGTGACAATAAATGTTGATTCTCTACTACAGATCTTTCTGCTCCATAAAGGACACCAAAAGTAAATGTGACATGAGATGAAATTCATTTGAAGATTCTCAGCCACTGGAATCAGGTCATGTCTGCCAAACCTACCTCTCTCTGTCTCATTGTGTTGAGGCACATGCAGATGAAGTTATTTCTGGTTGAGCAAATCCAACCACTTACCTTGGTAAAAAATGTAATTGGGAAATTCAAAACTCAAACAATCTGAGCTATATTCAAATTTTAAGTAGGTGTAATCTGCAAACTTTTCCAATTAATGTAATCTCTTCTCATTGTCTGCTTTACCAACTCAGTTTAAGCAGTTGCTGCATCTATGATATAGAGCAGAGAGAAAAGAAAATATTTTTGAGTGTAGTAATTTATCACTATGTACCACACACATACTAAATATAGCTAAACATAGATTCTTCTCAAATGTTCATTTATATGCATAAATATACTGTAAATTCCAGTACCTAGCATGATGCTAGGTATCATGGTTCATGCTAGGTATCATCATGCTTCTGGATAAATTGTTGCCACTTCTTTCTTAGATTTTTTTATATTGTTTATTTCCTTTTAACTCTTCTTCTAGTTTCTTTTTAAAGTGTGTTTGGCTGTGAACACAACAGTTTGACCTCAGTCACATGAAATAAGTCTAGATTTTGCTATATATATTTTTTCTTTACCTATATACCTGCTGTATATTTAAAGGTAATTGATTCTATGAAGCTTACCGGAAATTGCCTGCACTGTAAAAGAGGCAGTATTATGTATTTTCCATGCACATAGTGCAATTTTATAGAACAATCAAGTAGCTATTGTTAGGAAAAAGCTATACATATCAAATTAGCCGGATCTCTGCTCAAAAACATTCTTGCTTACAGCACAGTCAGGATGTTCTCCCCTTTGCTAGGATCCTCTCTGGCAGATTTTCTATTGAAAATGAGCAAACAGAAGGAGAAGTTGAATGATAATGTTGGTTTTCTGCGCTGCTTTATATTTATGGTCTGCCTATAGTTTTAGCAATGGCAATGGAGGAAGTGAATGAAGCTGTTCAGTCCATGTTGATTACACTCTACATGCACATTAACATTACATTGACATCAACAACAAATAGAACAAGGGCCTGAGTAATATGAAATATGACTTAAAATAAATTTGACTTTGTAATTTAATGCCTTGAAATTGAGTGTCTGTCTCTTTAAAAGCTCCTGCTCTTTCTGTCACCTCTCTATGGCAACATACTGTAACAAATTTTGTTATCTGGGCTTCGTTGTGTCAAATAAGCAGGAGCCAAACTCTCAGGTTATGAATAAATGTATGCAGTATAATGCAACATAGTTCTCTCAGTCTTCACTCAATTACTCAGATGTTCGGCCCAGAAGGCTGAATTTAAAAACTGAAGTGAAATTGTCCAACTGAAATTCAAGAGGTGCATTTTCACTTAAATGAAATACAGTTGCAAAGAAAATGCACTCAGTTTCAATTTAAAGACAGTAATTTCCAAACCAAATACATCAGATTTAAAGTTATGCTAGTTCAGATTCGGTTCTTAAACATATTTGTACAAGTAGTTTGAATTGAACTTATTTAGTCTCTTCTCATCCCGTAATGATAATGAAGGTGGCATTCACTGAACCTTGTCTAATTCAGTTTCTGATAGCACAAACATCTGACCAAATGAACAAATACAACGTGTAGTAATAGTGACATACAGTAGTCTGTAGTCTGAGGTCTGTTCTGTTGCTGTCTGTCTTTGAACGCTTCAAAGGAGAATAGAGCAGGGCCACTAGATGGACACTTGAAGTCGGCCAATCAGAGAGAAAACAGGGGAACAAGTAGTGACCCTTTATGAGTAGATAAAATATTGTATAATTTTATGACACACATCAGGAAGTCATGGGTTTCATATGCGTTGATGTTTGTTGTTCTCCCTCATCTGATTCTGTCTGTAAATCAGTTTTCCCTGTGAGCCTGAACTCAAATGGTTTCTCCTCCTGCCCTGCTCTCGTATTCACAGCATGTTCAATTCCTATTGTGAGATGTGTTAATGTTGCTGACAAATTACAACATGTAAATAATGCTTGGATAAACAGCATCCCTTGGCAGAAGGATAATGGGGAGAGCTTGGGCTGTTTATTGAATGTCTTTCTCAGGATTTTAGCTTAGGGCTAACTGTCCTCTTTTCTGCAAAGGTTGTGACCACCGAGGAACGTGTGTGTTTGTCGCCTGTGTGTGTCCAGCCTGAGGTAAAGGATGCATCCCTTGGGAGTGACTGTAGTCTTATTTCACAGTGTGCCTGGCTCTTTGTGTGCAGCATTAATCGTAGCCAGGATGGTTTGTATAAAACAAGCTTCCAGCACCACAGAGCACAAGTCATACTTGATTTAACAGTTCAGCTGTATAACCAGAATGATCGCTGTGGATTTTCCAGTACATCAGTTCCATCATACTTTCTGAATTTTCTTCTGCAAATTAAGATTTGTGGCATAAAATTGGGCGTGTCTCTGTAGTGATTGTTTTTCCTAGCCCCTTTTCCAGTATCTAATCTGCCAAATGGACTGGATTCGTCAGGATTTATGGATCGATATGATTAATTATCATTAGAATAACAGTGAAGGGTGTTCTGTGGTGGCGCAGGGGTTAAGCACAATCCACATGTGGAGGCCTTAGTCCTCGATGTGACTGTCGCAGGTTTGATTCCTGGCCTTGGTGACCTTTACTACATGTCTTCCCCCTTCTCTCATTACCCACTTTCTTGTCAATTAACTATCAAATAAAGGCCACTAGAACCAAAGAAAGTTTTTTTAAAAGAATAACAGTGAAAATTTGTTTCATGGTGTCTGATGATTTTCCCAATTGGAAGTGATTAGTTAAAATAACTGGTTCAAGCACTTGTGGTACTCCACAAGTAACCTTGGAGTGTGAAGAAGATTTATCATTCACATGAACAAACTGGAATCTGTCACACAGAGAGGACTTAAACCAGGCAGGTTTAAAACTGTTCTACTGCACTAGGCTGGACAGCCTCTGCTGATGGTATCCTTAGAGAGTCGGCTGTTCCTCTAGAATCACTGCAGTGAAGTGCAGCATGATCACCCATTGAGTGGCTGGGCAACCATGTAGCAAGTGATGCGTAACCAAAGTCAGATTCCACATTGGGAGACTGAGAGCAACTCTGACTACCCTCAGTAAGGACTTGTTCAGCTGATTTCACATTTCAATATGACCGCTCCTCCAATCAACAGTAGTAAGCTGTAGTGGAAACATATTTATTTTACAAGACACATGTAGAGTCATTGCTACATGTCTCACCTGCAACTCTAAGCTGAACAAATAAAAAATGGTGTTTGCTGATGGAAAGTAAATCCTTAAACAATGTTCATGAGAGGTGCTGCAACCAAAGGTTGTTTAACAACTACAGTGGAAGTTCCTCAGGCTGGCGTCAAACCCAGAAATAGTCTGCCATGAACATCAATCTGTATTTCTTTTGTATCTGAGACCTAAAAACATGCCTACGTATTGGGATTGTACTGGTAGACTGTGTGTATTTTTGTATTTGTACATGTTGAGTATACTGTTAAAAACAGAACTATGTGGTAATTTCACTGTGAAATTAAACCCCAAACTGTATTAAAATCCTGTGACATGGCGTCAGTGGTCATGATTCACTTTGAGCCTCTCCAGAGACCATCAATGTGATCAGAACTGAATCCTGCAGGGATAGATTACCAGTCTGCATTCCACTGAACACTGCTGTTCAGAAAAAAGCACAGTAACATGATGCTGATGTTCCTGAAATAGACTGAGAACTGAGCAGTGATGCAGCATACGCTGAGCCCCGAGGACGGATAGAATAGTGTGTGTAGTTAGCAGAAAGAGAAGGAAGAATTTATAGAGACATTTTAGCAGCACCCATTTGCAGATATTCCAATGAAATTTGTGTTCTTGTGCCTTTAAGGCTCTGTGTCAGAGTTATTTAAGCAAAAGTGAAATGCAATAAGAACAGGGAACATAGTCCACATCATCCCCTCTTTTTTTAAAGGTCAACTTTTTAATCATTATAAAAATTAAATGCTTCTCTATTCCAAACTCTAGACTCTCACTTCTTCAAGTCTTCAACTTCCAAGCTGGACCGCCCTTGCGCCCTGACCAACAGGCTTAGCAAGGCTTCTGGAGGAAACCCTGAAAACCCTGAAACCCTGGAAACTCTGTCCTGACTTCATAAGATTCTTCTGGTGTTATTTATCCATGATGCAGAAACAGACACCTCTGTAACTGTGAGCTGACTTAGACAA
>NW_006800246.1:678566-683112 GCF_000485575.1 Poecilia formosa | reverse complement strand
CGGGGCCCTAGGGGCAGTCACCCCCAAACTGGAGCAGTGGCTCAAACAGATCCCAGGAACAACATCAGACATCTCAGTCCAGAAATGTGCAGTTCTAGGCACAGCCAAGATATACTGGAGGAACCCTCAAGCTCCCAGGCCTCTGGTAGAGGACCCGAGCTCAGAGGATGAAAGAGAGAGAGAGAGACCACCCGTGGAGGGTGAGAAGGGAATTTTTTTTTTTTTTAATAATTTTCAGTTTGTACAGATGTTTGAAAACAGAACATTTAAAACCAGAATCTTGTATAAACCAAAGAAAAAGATTGATTCATTTTGTATCACTGTCTGAATTTGAATCAGACCAAACTTATTTTGTTTTAAGTCACTAAGAATTACCAAACTTATTTCTATTTGCTAAGTTCCAAAATGACAAAATACATAGGTCAGAGAATTGTTAATCTTTTCAAAATAAACTGTATTTTAATGTTGTTCATAGTTCTGAAGTTCTTAGCATTGAAATTGGTCCAAGTTGTACAAAATTATTGAATGGAAATTGGCCACAAAGTCTCTGATGGATCCATTTCTGGTTCCACTTGTCAAATTACAATTTACAGATTCAAGTCCTACTTCAGTGTTTCAAGCTCTCTAATTGGAAGCTTTTCATTTTACTTTGCATTCTTAGAGTCTCTAAGCTGTCTGAAGTATGTTTGCTTTTTTGGACAACAACAATAAAAAAGGTTTTTGGGGCAGGAGCAGTGGGAACGGTAAATTCAGAGAACCTTCTCCTACCTTGGAGTGTTTGTGGTAGGTTTTTGAAAGGCTGTCTAAATGTATTCTTAAGAATCTGGAACATTTTTTGTGCTGAGATGAAATAAAAAAAATAAAAAGTTTGTCCCAAACAGGACAAACATCTTCCCTTCAGCAGCCTTAAAATAACTCCTTCATCAGATCGGCATACTGTGTCTGTGAATTTTTGTTTGAGTGATTTTTTTCTCCTCACTGGAGCTGCTGTCTATGATTGGCTCTCTGATTGGCATATTACACTGTGAGGAACACAGACTACAGTGCAAACAGATGGGCAAACTAAGCATCAAAGTGAGAATTAATGAGGCAGAGGCAGCAGAATCAGCCTGTTTAAAGAGTCGCTTTGCTCTTATTTATTGCTGCATGCCTCTGTGTTCCTCTGCCCTCCCCCTCTCTCTGTTGTTTCATAATTAACCCCCTCCCCAACCACTGACTTGTTGCTATAGTGATAGCAAAGACAAAATGTTCCTTTACTCCCAGGCATGATGAGGATACCTGCACCTAAACACATTTAGTAAAGTGTGTTGCAGTATGTTGTAATGTGTATTTGGAAATAAATCATTAACTATAGTTGCAGTTTTGATTTTTTTTTCTCTTCATTGCTGAACAGCTTTTTGGTTTTGTAATAGGACTCACCATAGAAAATTCCTTTAATATTTAATAATGTGTTTCCAATTAATCACAGTTTTATCATGTTATGTAGTGAGAGAAAACACTGAATAATTTAGGAGGTGAAAGATAAAACCGCTGTCTAATTAATTTAAAAACAGACGTATTTGCAGAGAAAAAAGAACATTGGAGAGGTGTTATCTGAAGCAACGGAGATGATATTCTCCCATGAGTCACTAATCCACATGAGAGGGGCAGAGACCAGAACCAGAACCAGAACCAGAACCAGAATATGTTTGTGTGGGTTTATTTAAAATGCAACAGACGTGGAGATAGAAAAGCAACGAATGAGAAAAAAGAAAGAGAGTTGGGACAGGTAATGCAATGTTAAAATAAATAAATAATAATAATAATAATAATTAATAATATTAATAATAATAATAATAATAATAATAATAATAATAATAATAATAAAACTGGTGCTAGACCAGTTATTTTCAGCTCTAACCTCTGGTACCAAAAACCAGACTGCTAATCCAAAATTAGCTTCCTTAAAGTCTTAATTTGTTTTTTAAGATCTCCACAGAGGGAGAAATCACACATCAGAGTGTATGCACAATTTAAAATCTCTAATTTATTCACTGGAATAACAACATTAGTGGTACAAACAAATCACAAACAGTTGTGTGTGATAAAATTCAACACTGTAAAAACTGAGCGTATGACTTCTGGAACAACAGACCAGGACTGATTGCGAACCGAGTGCAACGCTCAGGCTGAGGGAGAGAGAGAGGGAGATGGAACAGCAGAGAAAATAGAAGTCAGTCAGCAGACTGCATAGTTTCCTTTAAATGCCAGTTAAAACATATCTTTTTAAATCTGCTGTTCAACATAATCTTTCCAGATTATGTTGAACAGCATGTTACAATCAGAAACAAACAGTTTCTGATTGTCATTGGTTAATTTTCAATATTTTTTTTTATTATTAGTTTTGTCAGTTTCAAATGTTAAATGAACTGAACTTATATAGCACTTTTCCAGTTATTTTGACTGCTCAAAGCACTTTACACTAGAGCAGGGGTGGACAACTCCAGGCCTGGAGGGCCGGTCTCCTGCAACTTTTAGATGTGTCTCAACTTCAACACACCTGAGTTAAAATAATGAGGTCGTTAGCAGGACTGGAGAACCTGACTGCACTGAGGAGGAGATTCAGCTGTTGGATTCAAGTGTGTTGGACCAGGGAGACATCGAAGAGTTGCAGGACACCTGACCTCGAGGACCAGGATTGCCCACCCCTGCACACATTTATATACCAATGCACAGATCAGTAGGCAACTTGGGGTTAAGTGCCTTGCCCAGAGGCACATCAACATGAGGAAGCTGGAATTGAACCTACAACCTTCTGATTGCAAGACAACTACCCACAGAGCCACAGTCTGCCAAGTTATTCAACTTGCGGGTCTTTTGGTCATTAACAGAGTGGTACCAATAAACCAATAATTGTGTCCATGTGTCTACACTTCCTCTCCTCACCATCCTCAAGCATCTGCTGTGAATCAGTTCAGGTTCCCAGGAACCACCCTGACTGCGGTCCTGAGATGGTCCTTACACAGACTCTGTTTGGACGAAGGCAGTCTGTTCTTTCTCCACCAACTTTAGAAGCAATACTGTTTCATATGAGCTGCTAGTTGTTTTCTACACTCCTATTCAGCCTTTCATGTGTTTGTCCATCACTGTGTGGTTTAACTCTTCCACAGAACAGACTGCAACAAGCCCTGTGGTCTGCAGAGAGGCTCATCAGGGCTGATCTTCCATCCCACCAGGACATCCTGGACAGATTGTTTAGACGTTACTTCAGACAGGTGATACAGAACACTATTTGCTAGAACCAGCTACTGGAGGGACACTTTCTCTCCCCAGGATGTCTCTGACAACAGCCCACCTGCTCTAAGAAGCTATCAACAATATGCAAGTTTGCATTAATTCCACCATCGATTTCTCTTTATTAATACTGAAAATATATTTATTTTAAAATATGTTTTCTCCTCTAATGTGTAATGTATTTCATGTTGTGCTGCACAGTGGCAGTTATTAGCCCTGTTGCCTTGCAGCAAGAAGGTCCTTCATGGAGGTTGGATGTTTTCCCGGACCATGCTCAGCTTTTCTCAGGGTACTCCAACTTCCTCCCACGGTCCAAACACTAACAAACCATTTACTCTAAATCTGAAAGAGCAATGCAGAACAAACAGCAGCGTTTCTATTTGTACATCTTGTTGGAACCGACACTTTTCTGTTTACATCACAAACAAAAACAAAGAAAAAACAAAAAGGCCACTGCATGTTTGTGTGAAATGAATCAGCTCAGTGTGTCAGTACTTTTTCTTTTTTTTTTAGCTGGTCATTGATCAGAGCTGCAAGTGTTCACATGCAAGAAAGTACTGACATGCTCCACTAACCGCAATCATTATTCAAGGAAACAAGAATGTCTGTGGCTTACAGGGGCCACAGAAGGCACTTATTGCTATTAACTGCATGGATAAATGTGTAGAGCAGCAACACTCCTTTTTCACTTTCCCTTTATTTGTTCTTTTTCATCTTCCTGGTTGCCTTCCTCATTTTTTTTTTCATCCTCTTTGTCCATATACATCAAGGCCAACTTTATCATAATGCTGCCTTTGCTTCAGGACAGGCTTGTTTTGTTTAAAGGTGACATTTACTACAAAGGATGGAAAAGGGGAGAATAAAAAATGCAATTTGTCATCTCTATCCCAGAATATTTTTGTGAGTTTCTGAAGTGGCTGAATAAGTCTTTTTTTTTTGTATATTTAGATAACTTGCAGTTTTGCTGAGACTTGTTATCAGTACTATCAGTACCGGTGTTATCAGCTGCTGGGCTTAAAGGTGGGACTATCAGTTTAATCTGTTGTCCTGGCAGTGAGAATAAGAGTGTCTCTTACCCACACAATGCACTGCTGGATAAGATCAGAACAAGGTGGCGAAGAAGCCAGAAGAGTGCAGTTGTTTCATGAAAAAGATGTTTCTGTCTTCACTTTTAATAAGATTGGTGAAATATTTGTGATTTAAATATTGAAGAAGTTCCACCCATCCATCCATCCATCCAACCATCCATCCATCCATCCATCCATCCATCCAT